>NC_134488.1:100480819-100545819 GCF_040206685.1 Ascaphus truei
AGATCCGACCTAAAATTGCTTCAACTTGACGAGGTAGAGAGAGCCCTGAAATGGACCAAACAGCGGTTTTACGATAGGGGCAATAAAGCGGACAAACTTCTGGCCTCCAAATTAAGAGGCATGAAAGCAAAGACCCAGATTACAAAGATCAGGACTAAAAGCGGTCTAATCTCCTATAATGAGAAAGATATCGCAAATGAGTTTGCAGAGTTCTACACGGATCTCTACAACCTTCCCCCCACTGGCCACCCAAAAGATAACGCCAAAAATACCTCCGACTACCTAACCAAATGCAACCTCCCAACCCTCACACAAGAAGAACTCGAGTTCTTAAATAAGAAAATAACTCAAGAGGAACTAAAAAAAGCAATATCCTCACTTAAAATAGCTAAAACACCTGGACCGGATGGATTTACCAACGGTTATTATAAAAAATTTGTAGCCCCCCTGTCCCCTCACCTCCTAGAAATGTACAATTCCTTCATGCAGGATCAACAGATCCCAGACACTATGTCAGCAGCCAATTTGGCTATTATACATAAAGAGGGCAGAGACCCACTTCAATGCGGCAGCTACCGCCCAATATCCCTGCTAAACTCCGACCTCAAGCTTTTCAGCAAAATTCTCGCAAACAGGCTGAATCCTATTCTCCCAAGACTAATTCATATAGACCAGGTGGGATTTGTGTCAGGAAGACAGGCCTCTGACAACACCCGCAAAATTATTGATATAATAGACCACGTGCACCTCAAACAATCCCAGGCCCTGATACTAAGCCTCGACGCGGAGAAGGCCTTTGACCGCATCAGATGGTCCTACCTCGACCAGACGATGGGCCAATTCGGCTTCTCCGGACCATTTCTGACTGGCGTACGGGCCCTCTATACTAACCCAACAGCCCTACTAAAACTCCCGGGAGGCCGCTCCAACCCAATAAAAATACAAAACGGCACTAGACAAGGCTGCCCCCTCTCCCCTTTACTTTTCGCCCTATCCATAGAGCCCCTGGCTGCCCGAATTAGAACTGAACCCACTATTAAAGGTATCCCAATCGGAGACAGGGAATACAAAATATCCCTGTTCGCCGATGACATAATCCTCACCATGTTAGACCCCCTCACCTCCCTCCCTAACCTAGAAAAACTCCTCAACGAATTTGGCCAACTGTCAGCTTATAAAGTCAATACTGACAAGTCGGAGGCGCTCAGCATCTCCCTACCGAACCCCGTCTGGTCAGCCCTACAAAAGAAATTTAAATACAAATGGAATAGTTCCCATATCAAATACCTTGGAATTAAAATAGCGAGCTCATATAACTCACTATACCAAATTAACTACACCCCCCTCTTCCGCCAAATCTTAAAAGATCTAGGGACCTGGCTATCCCACCAGATCTCCTGGTTCGGAAGAATAGTATCCACCAAAATGAATATCCTACCCCGTTTACTCTATTTCTTTCAGACCCTCCCTGTCCCTGTACCATTAGCAGAACTGAGGAATATCCAGGCCCATATCCTAAGGTTTATCTGGCAACAACGGAGAGCCAGGGCCCCACGGTCAGTACTCTTGGCCTCGAGGACGAGAGGGGGCCTGGGGGCACCGGACATACTCCGATACTACCAATCAGCCCAATTGAGGCAGGCGGTGGTATGGAACAGCCCCCCCGCCTCCAATTGTTGGCTGGAGATAGAGACACACCACGCGTCCCCGAACACCCTCCCAACTCTATTGTGGTCCCCATCCCACAAAAACAAGAAATCGTTGAGACTTGGCCTCGGGGCTATGAGATGCACGTGGTCGACATGGTTAAAAACCAAAGGGAAATACGGCCTAGCTTCAACCCCCTCTCAATTGACCCCCTTATTCGGAAACCCGGACTTCCCACCCGGGTGTGCCCGAACCCAATTCAGCCAATTTCAAGGCTTAAATATCAGAGTGGTTGCGGATTTGCTGGAAAAAGACGAGGCCATGCCCCTCCTAGAACTAAGAGCTAAATTTTCGTCCCCCGATTTACCCACATTCCAATACCTACAGTTTCGACACTTCCTTAGAACCCAGTCCCCTACCCTAAAGTTCCCGCCGCGCTCCAGATTCGAGACCCTCTGCCTCAAAGGCGAATACCAAAAGGGCCTCATATCAGAGATATATAAAACGCTTGAGGCATCCCAGCCCCCCCCCAATCATCTGTATATGCAGAAATGGAACGAAGCTCTAAATACCAACTTGGACCTTGAGGACTGGGAGGATATCTGGGAGGCAGCCACCAAAACATCAATTTGTTCCGTCACAAAAGAAAACATCTATAAAATATTATTTCACTGGTACCTGACCCCGAGTAGACTGAGCCAAATCTACCCAGGCACTTCAGATGAATGCTGGAGAGGTTGTGGTCAAAGGGGGGACATGTCCCATATTTGGTGGACATGCCCGGAGATCCAAAGATTCTGGTCCCGGATCCAGGGCCTCCTGACCGAGACCCTGGATATAGAAATACCCCTGGACCCGCTGACCTACGTGCTGGGAAAACCAATCGACAACCTCCCTGCCCCTGCTGCCAGACTCACAGCGGCAATATTGACGGCTGCGAGATGCTGTGTTGCGGCGGCGTGGAAGAAAATTAAAGCCCCCTCTAGAAGGACAGTGATCTCCAGGATAGACGGAATTATGAATATGGAAAAACTGACGGCAATGTTGAAACAAAAAACCCCACAATTTTATACAGTCTGGGAACCTTGGCCAGGACTACCAACCCCCACATAAACCTTACAGTAACACCCATCCCCCCCCTCCCCCCCCCCCGACCAACGAATATCTAAATCCTTCCCCCCCCCCCGTCCTCCCCCTCTCTTTTCCCAAAGTCGTTCCCATCTATCCACCCTTCCTTTGTCTCCCCCTCTTCTTTTCATCTCTGAAAAAGGAAAAGGGATTATTGTGTGTCGCTTACCTCCCCTATGTAATGTACATGTACTGCGCCGTATACACAAGTTGACTTACTAACCAGTTTCTGTATCATGTACCTACTCGCTGTATGACACCAATAAAGGAAAGATATTTAAAAAAAAAAAAAAAGCAATTAGAAGAAGTTAAAGTTAAGATTCATCTTGTTCTGTCTGAATTTTATTACATTGAAGGGTGGTGAATTCAATATTGAAATGCTTGAAAAAAACCTGCCTCTGTACTACTTGCCACATAAATATGAGTTTAGTCAGTACAGTACTGTGTTTTTCTCTCGCTGACGAGCATGTTGCATAATCAAAACGGAAAAAAATCTCACGGGAAAAAAAGTGGCTACAGTATAATGAAAGGAGCATTTATTCCAATAAAACAGCAAAAATGTGTGTTCTGTTAAAGCTCTGCCAGAACTCTCACATTGACAAAGGATGTTTGAATCTTTTGGGTGCTTTGGAACATATTTTACTTGTGCAGAGGAGTGATATGGGAACATATTATAGGACAAATGGGTGTACATTCTGGACATTAAATGCCTGCGGCGTTAATAAATTCCATGATTTTTTTGGCACCGGGACAGATTTTGAATTCTATCCAATCAGCTTTCAGAGATGCTGCTCTGCGGTCAAAAGCTTTCAGATAGGAAAGGGGAGAGGAGGCTGCAGTGAGAGACTGACTCCTACCTCTGCCTGCTTGAGTGCCTGCCGGAAGGGATAGGAAAGTGACTGTGTGTACAGTATATAGAGGAGGAGCTGTACTAATTGCAGAGAGAGGGAGGGGACTGTTCTATGTGTAAATGTTGGGAGGGGAGCTCTACTGTGTGTACCATTTTAGTTTAAAAAACAAATGAGGAAGAGTTTGTAGCACTGTTCCCCCCTCCCCCTCTGGGAGATCTTACGGCTGCTACCAATATTGTGGTACTTGCATACCTGCGAGGGTCCAGGAGATGCTAAGTGGTCCACGATGGCATGGGGAACAGGACAGGCTTTCATTGGCTTCTCATAGTTCGCTCTTGGTGTCAGCGCCTCCAGCTCCAGTGGCCCTAGGATAGCCAGAGACAGTCTCCCACTGGTGCACATTACAGACATACTCCTACCCGATAGACTGAGAACTCAGGCAGGAATATATATAGAAATGGGGTACTTTATTGGCAGTCACTGGCAGGTGGTACACATACACAGCGATGCAGATGCTGATCAGAGGTTTTGCAAGCCTCTGGATGGTGCAGGACCTCAGGTAGTATTGAGGCCTAAGTGTCAGTCTTGAGGCCTTTGTGGCAGTAGATGTTCCCCAGACCCCTAGGGGCTGGAGTGGGCACACTCATGCCTGATGGGAAAGACTCACAGCCCTTCCTCCAATCTTCTACTACAGTCTGGACTGCCCAACTAATTTTAGCACTTCCCTCTGACATTAAGAAGGGGAGGGCATAGTGTCGGTACCACCATTGGCTACACACACACACACTCACACTATCACCTCCTTTCCTGTCAGAGGATCACAGAAGGGAGGTCAAAAGCCCTAAATCATTCTGTCACAGTCTGCAATACCTATCAGGGCTTGGGTGACAGGAGGCAGAAAGGCAACAGGACCATCCCAGTTACAAGTTAAAAAAAAAAAAATACAAGTTCAAGAAAATGTAGAATATTAGTGTAACGCCCCCACTAAAGGGTTACTAGTATGGTAGTTTGTACCGGACCCCACCATATGTTGTCATGGGATCATGACATCACAAAGAGTATATAAAGGGAGGGGAAAGTTCGATAAGGTTAGGTTCTAGGAGGACAAGAGTAGAGGAGCCTCAAGGAGAGTGCATAAGTAATGTTTATAAAGTAATAGCGCAGGCATGGCCCCCTGTTTTTTATGTTGTAGATAGGGATAGTACCCTATAAGTCAGGATCCCATAAGAAGATTAAGAGTCCAATATAAGCTTTCAAGTATGCAAACGGCATGCCACAGAGGGCATCAGTAAAGAGGACTCCTGGGTGCCGGTGGATTGGCTCTAACCATTGAGCTGCATTAGCAGTCCTCTCCGGCAGCAGGGAAGTGGCAGTTCCCACACCAACAATGGGTATTAGGGCAAATTGTACAGGAACCGCTAAATGTCCCAATAGGATTAGCATTTATGGAATAATACAGAGGGATATCCCGACCTGAAGAACAAGGGGGGCCCGGGTCTTAGAACAATTAAGCAACTAATAAATATAACTCCCTCTGAGTGTTTAGTGGGCATTCATGGAAGTGCATAAAGCATCAATAATAATAATAATAAAGAAATAAAGAACCATTACAACTTTGTCTAAAGTGTGGTGTGCGGTCCCCATGCCTGGGGACCTAAATAAAAGACTGTTGTATGACAAAAGTTCCTTGCGCCCATTATTCTACAACCTTGCTACCTCATCGCCCAGCCGCCTGAATCCATTCCAACACACTAAGTCAAGACCACTTGAGGTTTTGATTTTCTAATATGGATAGAACTAGAATTTTTTTAATTCAATCCTTCATTACTTGCAACAATGATATTATAATATACATGGCTGGTGTGGTTGCGATAAAGAATGTCGATTTAACTACGAGACCATTTAAACAGCGCATAATGGAACATATGACACTATTATCAAAAAGGATTTGACACATCCGGTGTCTAAACACTATACTAAGTGTCCCTTAGGGACCCTGAACAACTTTAATTGCCATTGAGTATTTCAAATTAGACGAGGGAGAGACTGAATTAAAGATTCCAAGATGTAGCCCAGGTCCCCCCTCTAGGGTCTCTTCACTTCCCCTCCCTTCTGTTCACCTCTGCTGCAGTAAGGAGAGTTGCGGTTTGTTGCAGGGGCGACCGGGTCCCACGGCGCTGCTTGGCGGGATGTCGGGAAGGGCACCGCCATCTTAGTTAGGCGCGCGCATGCGTAATGAGGTGCTGGAGATGCGGTGGCCATTATATGAAGGCTCGGCGATGGGAACTACATATCCTTGGAGCTTTAGGGGTAAATAGTCAGGTGACAGACAGCAGCCAATAGGACACCAGGATTCCCCTGCCAGGGAATAGGTACATTTGGCTCGCTGAGGACCACGCCAGTTGGAGCTGGGATGCAGATTGGGTAGGTTGTGTATGTGCAGGTGTCTGTGAAACCTGCACTAGGCTAGAGACCCCCTAGGCCCCAGCTAGGCCCCAACTACACTGTGTAGCTTGTGGTTGCTGCAGGGACAGGCCCATAGATAGGGACACTGTCCCTGTAGAACCAGAGAATAGGGACATAGGCAGGACACAGCTGCATCCTGGATCAGGGTGATGTGGGACCAGATCATCCATCTATGCTTCAGAGACTATTAAAGGTGGTACCATCCACAAAGGACCCACCCACCGTAGAGGCGGAGGCGTCGCGTTTCATCAACGGACCGTGGATCCCATCTGCATCACCGGCATCATCTGCGCGCCCGGGTGTGGGATCACCCGGCAGGTACCCAACACAACACGTGCACCAGCAAACACTTTAGTGGGCAGCACTCTATGAGGCTGCCCATAGTGGTGATTTTTGAAAAAAACAAATACATTTTCATTCTCGCGATGGCTGTGTCACGTCTGCGTCACGTAAGCGGTTCAGCCAATTAGAACGAACCAGCCTGATGACGGGTCCGCCACACCTCCACCTCTGTTCACCCAGCACTCGGGCGACAGGCGCGCGTGACGCCTAGCGCTCCATCACATGCGGCCACTATAATCACTGCCTTAAACAGATACCACCAATTGCGTCTGTTTCTCTGGCACTTATTACCTCAGCATGCCTTTATTTACGCTGATTAGAAAGACAATGGCTAGGGTGACCAGACGTCCCTTTTTTTGGACTTTAGCCCGGCTCCTGACTTTTAAAAAAAAGTTCCAGGTTTCTTTCGGCGCCTGATGAGCGAGCATGCACAATCGGCGCTTGGCGGCCGCTCATTTGCAGCTGTTAAGCGCCAATCATGCATGCGCACGAGCATCTGGCAAGTGCCCATCGCCCATGCGCGGGTGGCGAGCGGGCGTTTGCTGTTCGTACATGCGCTAAACTAATATGGTCACTAACAATGACCAAAGGTCTTTAAACAATCAAAGGTTTAATCAATCAGTCGCCGTATACATTATTGTAATCATTTCGAAATATTTTTTTACCATTCAAATAGTATTGCAATTTAGCAGTGCTGTGACGGGCTGATCATACCTTTGGCGGGGCCCAAGGCGGCATGCCGACAGCGTTGCATCGCCATGACAATGCGATGTTGCAGAAGGCCACTGCGCATAATGGAAGATCCCCGTGCATGCGCACGCACACCTCCACCAGCTACACCTTGCCCTAAGACTGGCCCTCTAAAGACAAGATTTGTCTCAAAATTAACCTAGAATGACTAACCACCATTGGCATTTATATCCATACTGGCCATGGATACGCCCTCATAATTCACTGAAACATTTATATTTATTTACACTGTCTGAAAAGATTCCTTATGACTAAAGCAAGTCAATGAAAGATTGTCCATATAACATTTCCTTAAAGAAAGTTTCCAGGAGTTGGTCAGTATGGTGGTAAATCTTGGGCTCTTGGTGGCAGAGGTGGGATAACAGCAGAGACTGTCCAGAAATCAACATAGCCAAATGGGACAGCAATGTTTCTTTTAGTTTTTCTGCTTTTGACTTGAGTTCAGTAGCGAGCCAGTGTTCTTTAGATACAGAAGAGACATAGGACATTATTTGTAAACAGATATTGCAAAACGGTAATAGCAGGTACTAAATGTGCTTGTCACCTACCGTCACTCTCAGAAACCAGATGCAGGATTATTTACTAAGGTTTCCCAGCTGCAAAACTATGGAAAAGTCAGTGCCACAGATCTGCACCAGTTTTATCAAATGAAAGGCCTTTATTTTGATGGGATTTGTTTACTTAGATAAATATGGAGCTTTTTGCCTACATTTTGTAGCCAGGAGTGAATAATCTTCACCGTTTTATAGTGACCTTCATAAACAATCAGACGTAATTATTTGAAAATTGGTTATCCCATCCAATCTGAAGGGCTCAATGAACAGAGCAGTAACCGTTTTATTGTTAGTATGAAGCGAGGAAGGAGCTGTCAGATTAAGGAACATTTTACTGTGGACACAGGATGTCACTGTTGCACCACATATTAAATATATCAAGTAGAGAAATGCTTGGTTCTTCCTTTTTTGATCTACTGTGCAAACTGCATTCTTGGACCTCAAATACATACACGGGGATTCTTGTTTTTATAATAAACCATTCTTCCATCAGATTTAATCAATCAAGAAACAAGGGAGACGGAATAGGGAGTATGATACCTTTTATTGAACCAACAGAGTTGACAATTTCAATTTATGTCAATTTCTGGGAAGCAGGCTGCTACATCTTCTGACTCATTTTTGACATAACATTGCTATATATCTGTAAATAAAGTAAATGTCAATGCATCTAATTGGTAACATATTTTTAATCCAATAAAACAAATCTGTGTCATCCTTTTGGCCACATAGGATTTTTGCCCAAGACATCCCACCCAGTAAGTGAGTAAGTAAATGTGAAACACACTTTACATTGAAGCAGCTTTGAACAGTTTATTTAAGTGTATTCACCACCATGGCTGACCAACACAAATATATACTTCTTTCTGTTTGGCGCCCTCTTATTGTGCAGGTAAGAAATGGAATTCAGAAAGGTCCTCTTGGATTTACCCATATGCAAAAAAACCCTTCCACAATCTCACCAATGGAAGGGAGACTCAGAAATAAAGGAAAGCGGTCTCTACCTTACACATAGGGTAAGGGCAAGCAGACAGTACTGACAGTGGGGAGTTGGGGGGACACTCCTCTCTAACTACTTCATTTAAAATGACACCAGTGATAATAAAAGGGATCCTGTAATCTTCTGATATATTATCAAATGGTATAGTCTATGTTGTCATATAAATCTGCAATTCTTCTATAGCTGTGGGTTCTTCCTGTTATCATTTCTTGGTGGTGCTTGCCATTTTAGCTAGAGTGGGTTCGCCGGGATGCCCTTTTCTGGATTCTTTTTCTTCCTTCTTCAGTACCTGGAATATCAAAAATCAGGAAAGAATGGAGTTTGTTCAGATGGAGCTCCTTATATGGTGATCCCTAAAACAGCCCTCGTCATTAAAAAAAAAAGGATTACATTTGTTTTACAGAATTGGAACCAGAGGGAAGGGGGATCCTCTGAGGCAGTACTGCACTGCTATGTTTTAGCCAAGGAGACCCTTTCCAGAAATCAAAATTGCCACCAAACAAAGGCCCCACTGCTACATACAATGACAAATTATTTAGTATATTCATATGTTTCTATCTATATTCTTTCTTCATAAGTATGGGTCATTTAGTTAAGTACTTTGGCCAAAATATTTTAAGCCTAAAACTACCACGTCACAGTAGTGTCATTAGGTCCTACACTACCAATATTATACTGTCTTATGTATTTCTTCCACTGCATAGAGACGTGGAAACACTCTTCAAGCATGAGCGTTCGGCTGTCCGGCAACATTTTTCGGTAAGCGCGAGAGGGGGGGGGGGGCGTGGCCGAGCAGTGAGTGGTGCTGACTGGCTGAGGAGGTCATGTGACCCTTCAGCGCATCTCAAACTCAATTCTGTCTCGGCAAACGCCTAGCGCCCGCGAGTGCACGGGTGAGCGTGCGCCACGTGAGCGTGGCCGGACAGATTCAAATTGATTGTGCGGACCGTGCCAAGCACGGTCAGCGGCAGCGTGGACGCGTCACGCAGCCCAAGAATCACTAAATGTGCTACACTATGTATGAGCAGCAGTGCATTTATAACTGGTTCAAAACCAGAAGTGCCCTAATAATGATGGTGAAAAAAAATCTATAGTCTTTTTTCCACTCCTTTCATTAATTTGTCATTGGATGTAGTATTGGGGCCTTTTCATCTCTATATTAAGAATACTTCACACGCAAAAAAAGGTAAATATCTTGGAGCCGAGGGCTCCAATGAGCGAAAAATGTGGTTCAGCTCTGCAGAGCCCCGTGTTTAGATTATGTAAAACAATTCAAATACAAAATGGAGAGGATTACTGCTTTAACTTCAGCACAACAAGTTTATGGGTCTATGTGTTAAATCAAACAGGAAAGCTTTCATACACGTGTAGAAACTCCCTTTACTGTCTCTGATTTTGCATTTGGAAAGAGGATTCGTGTCCGCCAGCAGAGAATTTGTGTCATAACTGTTTATGAGATTTAGGTCAATGATTAAGGTCTTATTACTCATTCTATTCTTCATGGCGACTAAAAATCATTACTGTATATTTTTACAAATCCATGTCTTTTATGTGTGCACAAAGGTTTTCAATAGGATAGCCAAGAAGTACCAACTGCTGGATAAATAAGTAAAGTTTGTTTTCGGTCCAAAATAAGAGATTGTAATCGTTGACGATGAATGTACAGACGTAAGGCAAAGCGGGCAGTCCATTATTCTGCAAGTAACTTGCAAGCCTGGACACAGTGAATTGCATTCAGCCTAGTTCTCTGTGATCCATATCACAAAGCCACCATTATACAGTATCTGGTCTTAATTCTTAAACTGGTAGCTCTATTGACTCAGTCACAAGGCATGTAGGAAGAAAAAAAAATGCGCTCTCCGTTCTCTTGTACTACATCTGCTGTTATCTTTTTTTAGTTAACAGCTGAGGTATAACCCTTTTAAATAATAAATAAAATTAAAATGTGGAATGTACTGGTTTTTCCTTTCTTTCTATAGGGACAACAAAATATGACTCAAGTGATATTCAACAAAATCACATTACAACATTATAAGAGTATAAAGATCATGTGGAGAAAACAAAGGAAAATGTTTCAGTCACAGCAAGAGCCATACTCGGCTTCAAACACGGTTTCCTTTGATATCTTCTCCACAGTGGTCTGTATACATTATCATAATGCTATTGTGATTTTTCAGTATATGGCTTCGAAGTCCTTGTTTTCAAATGACTTTTATATTACATGAGAAAATGGGGAAAAAAAACAAATCTAGATTCAACTGCAATGTCACCGGGATCACATAATCAAGCTGGGAAAGAATTATGCTGGGGGCTCTCCTCGGGCTACAAGGGAAAGGATAGATAACGGTTATCAGGCAGTTCATCCGTGTCATTGTCACATTAATATCGTATGACAGGGTGAATTGTTAAAAGGGTATAAAATAAGCTACAAGGCTAGAGATACGTTGTGCTAGTTGATCTAGGGGAACTTGCAGCTCAGCGGGAAAGATCTTAAACATTGTGCCGTTTTTCATACTGTCTTTAATTATAATGATTGTGGGCCTGTAGATCAAATTCAAACTGGCAACATATAGTCATAAAATGACTTTGTCATTTTATCACTCTTTGCACTGTAGGATCCACAGCAATGAAATGATAAAACGTCATTTATTCTAATGATGTCGGCTGTTTACCGATCTCTCCTTTTCAGTTGAATCTGTTAAATTATAAATGTGCAGCTAAATCGCAAAGAACAAAATATTCTCAGAACCTTTTACTGGTATTTATTGTGTTTTACTAATCTGCCTTCATGCGTCAAAACTCAATGGAGCAGGTAGCTGCCAATATATTTCCTTCTCATTAGTGGATGTAATATGGGTGAAGTATCAAATTCTCCAGGCTGCCCAACGTGGGCAAAAATGGGTATAAATAATAGCAGCAAATGTAAAATATTAAAGTGAAAGCAATGGAGAGTGTTCCCTTTAATAACTCTGGTGCTATCGGTTTGCCCCAGTTTTGCAGCAGGAAGGATTCGATGTACTGTAATCTCTATTTTCAAGTATACACCTCAAGGTCAACTCAGATACCCAACGTTATACTAGCACTGCAAAACAGCTCTGTATTGTACAGCACTGTAAGATCATTTGACACTTCATAAACAAAAAATAATAGGAATAATAATAAAAATCCAATGGCCAAATGCTTAAGAGTATTTGCAATTCCAGTAACACAAGTGGCTAGTAGGAGTGAAAGGGTCAAATACAGTCTGGGACATTGTGACGTGTTTAAATCATGGTGTATTTGCATTCTCCTGTATCGTTGAAGCTTTTCTATCTTCTATTTGGTAATACATTTTGCATGGTCCCTGGGGCTTCTTTGACAGCCTGGGGGTAAGAGCTTCTTAGAGGGGTAGATTTGCTTTATTTGAGAAGCTTCCCAATACCTTTTACATTTCTATGGGACACTCAGGATGCCCCTAAGAAATGAAGACAAAAAGGTCAACAGGAAACACAAAGTTGTTTCTTATTGGAGGTGACAGCAGCTACACTGCCTGGGGCTCCTACTCTTGGGACTGTCATCACTTCTACGTATAATTGCTGTCTTACCTTTTCATGTGTGCAGGTTTCTATAAGCAACCAGTTGTGGAATTATCATGACATGTAAAAACCCACAACAATGTAATGTATGTGCATGTGTGAAATTATGTCTTGCTTACATGTATCTATAATTTACACATATGGGGGGCTATGTAGCAAAGATCCCCTGGTACACTGTTGCTTTCATTGCTTGTACAAATTAACTATACTGTAGGTATGCACATTAGTTGTTATTTAGACTGCAATGTGTTTTAAGTCCCCCCCAGAAAAGGGAATATTTTGACCCATCTCTCCTGAATAATAGAATGCACCAAAGTCTGAAGGTATACGAGTATAAACTGCACAGATACTATATATTGTGAATATAAATGTATACATGTATTTTATGTATGAATTTTTATATATGTTGCCACTGGTATGACTTACCAAAATTGTGTGTATACATACATATACAGTATATACATATATTCACACACACACGCGTGTGTGTGTGTGTGTGTGTGTGTGTGTGTATATAATGTATATGTATATATACACACAATTTTGGTAAGTCATACCAGCGGCAACATATATAAAAATTCATACATAAAATACCGCTAACAATTCTAGAACATATCTGAAATACAGGTCCTAGAACGGATTAGAAAAGGGGAGGCAGATTTTGCCAACTAAGATATATATCTCTATCCTAGTTGGCAAAATCTGCCTCCCCTATTCTAAGCCCGTTCTTATTGCTGGCATCTACCGCCCCCCTAAAGCCCCACTACCATCGCTGACTGATATCACCCGGTTTCTTGGCTCCATTTCCTCTCTGAATGAGAAGTGTGAGCTGCTAGTTCTTGGTAGGACCTGTATTTCAGATATGTTCTAGAATTGTTGTGGGGGTTATTTTCTACATCGTCTCCACTGGAGTGGTGCTCCATCCGTATTTTTCTGTGATTATATACAAAATCTATCAATTACGCTGACACAAACCAGCTGAAAATGTTGTGTTCACAGGATTTAACTTACCCCTTTCATAATTCTTTCTCGAAGTTCTGAGTGTGTCAGGGGCCTCTCTTCCTCCTCTGTCGCAGCGGAATCTCTGTCACTGTCATAATCATCTCTAAGAAAATAAACAAAAAAAAGGTGACAAAATGAATTGCACACCAGACTGCAACCAGAGTTCAATGCGCTGCACCACCACCTCCAGTGAAACAATTAACAATGTTAATATTGTTACTTTCATGTTGGAAGCATTACTGTATGTCTTGTTTGGACTATCTGTGCCACAACTGCTTACAATAATAAACAGATGTACCATTTTTAAACTATTTGTGTTACAATGTTATATATTTGATGTATTTAATCACAACAGGTGTGTTGCAGATTCTGTTTTTGGGGCTCTTATGTCAACAAAGAATGACTATTTATTACAGAATCAAGCCTCCATCCACGTAGACAGGTATATTGAGAATATGTAACAAAGCTTTTACAATCTGCTTTGCTACATGATTGCTATGCGTAAATGAGCCTAAATATTCTTTTACTTACATTATAAAGAGGCAGCCATGTACATAATTAACGTAACCAATTTAAAAGACAGCTGCAATCCACAAATATGCACGATGTAAACAAACTATAATTATAAAGTGTCTATACAACAATCACTTCTAGAAAATGCTCTCGGTTTTATAAATCATTACTGTCAACCCATCAAGTACCACAAGAAAATGAGCACAGTCTCAGACTGGCTGAATCTATGGGTAATTTGAGACAATATTACACAAAGTGACCGCCTTAAGAGAGCCGAGGAAACCGGTATCGCACCTGCATAGAACCACACAATTTGTGGCTTTAAATCTATAAGATAGACCCTATCCAGCACATGACACTTCATTTTAGTACCAGGGCCTCCTGGTTCCCGAGGTACATACCTCAAAGGGAAAGCGGCAGGTACCGTCCCTTCCAAGGGAAACAAATGAACCTCCTGCGACACGCAGGCCAATAGGAAGCCGCAGCATCATTCATTGCAGCTTCCAGGTGGCTCACATGATGCAGGGAATTTACATTTCTTAAAGTAATGGTGCAGGGGTGGGCAACTCCAGTCCTCAAGAGCCACCAACAGGTCAGGTGTTCAGGATATCCCTGCTTCAGCACCGGTTGCTCAATCAGTGGCTCAGTCTTCGACTGAAGTTGGCCACCCCTGTACTGGTGGAACCTTTGCCAATCTGTAAATCAGGAACCTGGCGATCCCCTGAGCTGAAATTAACAAGGTTCAACTCCAACTCATGTAAATAAAAGGGGGGCAAGGGAGGGGTTGGGCTGCTCCTTTAACCCCTTCATTCATGAAAGCAAATGTTGTGATGGCAACTGCTCTCAATCCTTATACTGTAGCTCTGGCAGAAGTGCTTATAACTTAACTGCATTTAAATGACAACAATCTATCAACAAAAGGAGTCATAATGTGTAGAACAGGGTTGGGCAAAAACCAAAAAATCTCACGAAAATGTTATTAAAAATGTACAGTATAGTGGTAACAATATTAATTAATTTATCACAATAAACATCTTTTCTATAGGAAAATAAATCATTAATTTTTTTAATTCATGTAAAAAAAGGCCACGGCAGAGCGCTTAAAGGCAGGCATGCCTTAGACGATCCCTTGTCGGAGACGGGTAAGGTGGGAGGCTATGCCCCAACCGATCTGGACCACTACCTGAATATTTAAGGAACCATTGCAAACAGTTACCACTGCTATCCAATTTAGGCTAAGTATGCTATATAGATGTTATGTTGTACTAATATGTTAAACTGGTGTTCCTTAGTGTTAAACCTATGCAGGAGTCCAAGGAGACCCCAACAAGTAGAAAAGGTCACGAAATTAGAATTAGAATAACCTAACCTACTCTTAGACTCTGGGTCACCCCCCCCCCCTAACCTATAGTCAAAAACCCGACATGAGCTCGGGCCTTCCACACCTTTTTATTGTTCCCCTTCCTAGTTTCCCCCTTCCCCCCCATCCCTTTATATCTACACTGCTTGGGTAAATTACAGATGCACACAACCATGTGATGAAGAGAACACAGGGAGCAGAACCCCTGGGCAAAATAACACTGATTTACTTATCTATATTCACTGATAAATGGCCGGAGTTAAGGATCTGCCCATTGTTTCGCTGAACATAAAGGGCCTCAATTCACCCCTAAAAAGAAAGCTGGCTCTCAGATCTTAAATCAAGTACAGGTGATATTATAATGCTACAGGAAACTCACCTCACACACAGTAAGACAAAGTAAGACTTAAAGATAGGGCATTTTCACAGGTTTACCACTCACCAGCACATAATAAAAAAGCAGAGGTTGCCATCCTCATAGAAACTAACTTGTCCTTCTCCCTAGACCACATGAAATCGGATAAAGAGGGCAGAATGCTGCTGGTTGCGGGGAAGATAGGATCGGTGGAGGTAACACTGGTTATGCCCTGAACGAGAATCAATCTAAATATATGGAAGACATCTTCCCTACTATAATGCAACACAAGAGGGGCCACCTGATTTCGGGAGGCGATCTAAACACCATCCTGGATCACACAAGAGATAGAGCAAACACACATAACAAGGAACACCCCTCCTGTACAAGAAACTCCAGAACACTGAAGGCCAAGTCAACAAACGACGCCCTTCTAGATAGAGAATAGCTAACACAACCTCTAGAAGCTATACATACTTCTCAGGCCCCACAACCAATAGACCTGTATAGATTACATTTTAATATCACATGATCTTGCGGGAATCATCTAAAACTGTACTTGGTCTGATCATGCCCCGGTAATCATTCTTCTAAGAGATATCAAACATACAATAACTAACTTTAGTTGGCGGTTTAATGACCTTATGTTGGGAATTCCCGAGGTTAGAGATTCGATCTCAAAGGCCCTGCAACATTATTTTGGTATGAATGACAACGACCAGGTTTCAGCGGCCACCTCTCTGGACTCCACATAAGGCCATGATACAAGGTAAACGTATAAGTATAGTCTCTGACAGAAACAGAAGGAAAGAACTAAAAATAAAAAACTTAAATGCTACATTGGCAAAACTTGAACAATCACATCAGAACTCGCTTTTGACCTCCACTAGATCCAAAATTGATAAGACTAGAACAGAGCTCAAGGGCATTCTAATACAAAATACAGAAAAAAGCTATGCACTGGACTAAACAGCTATTTTATGATAAGGAAAAAAAAGCTGATAGAATAATGGCTAAAAAATTACGAAATAAAATCTCCAGCACAAACATATTTGCACTAAAAACATCTAACGATATCCTAACATATAGTCGAATTGATATAAACAAAGAATTTGTCACTTATTAAAGTACCCTTTACAACCTCAAAACATCAGATAGGGGAACATCCTCACAGGTATCCAACATTTCAGAATATCTTACAGGGGTGCGCAAACTTTTCTCTGTGCGCACTCCTGCCTGCTCTCCTTCGCGCCTCGCGCCTCCCTCTCGGCCCTGGCGTTAAATGACGGGCGGGGTCATGTGATGTCACGTTGCCATGGTAACATGACGTCACGTGACCCTGCGGCCCAATCAAAGGCCCTTATGGCTTTTCAAATCTCTATTTTAATAAAACTCACAAACAAATAAACTAAACTCCCTACAAGCGCTAACCTAAACTAGACAATGTGAGGTGCAAATGAATGTGAATAAATTAAAAAAAAACAATTTAACGTGTTATGTGATATGTGTAAACAACCATTGTACAAGTGATAAAAACAAGTGACTAGAAGAGATGAGCTGCCAAGGGGAACCTCACAAAACAGATACTCCCAGGACCTGTTAGGCAGAACAACAGACACAAAATATGCGTTCCCCGGCACAAAAAAATTGGTTATTAGTCCAATTTACCGGTGTCCAAATATTAGTCCAAGAATGAAAGACGGACTGCGGATTCAGATGATAAACTGTCCCAGAAATTCACAGACGAATGGGAGTGACCCTGTGGATGACTCCGTGGGTGATCCTAAGGATTGAACAAAGGACACACCATTGCGCAGTAAACTGGACAGTTTACCATCTGTGGGAATTCCATCCAGTCTGAACACGTGGGTTCCGTGAACGATCGCGGTGAAGACGTGGCACAAGCACAGATTCTATCCCTTGCCTGAGCAAGATATATTCTTGTAAGTAGGTTTTTTATAGTTTTAGTTAAGTGTCCCTGTCCAGTTTACTGCGCAATGGTGTGTCCGCTATTTTAATAAGTTTAATCCTATACTGTCTCCACACCTAAATAAAATATATAATAAAATATTGGAAGGCGAACAGCTGCCCAGTGAAATGCTCATAGCTTCCATTCTAGTAATCCTGAAGGAAAGGAAAGAACCGACACAGTGTCATAGTTATAGTTTAATCAACACCGATATAAAGATTTTTAGTAAAATACTGGCAACACGTCTTAATAAATGTCTGGCCATCCTAGTCCATCCAGAACAATCAGGTTTTATACCAGAGCGGCAAACCTCAGATAACATCAGGACGATTAATATAATTCATAATAGCAACATAAATAAGAGGCCAATAGTGATTCTGTGGTAGATGCCAAGACATTCGATAGAGTAGCCTGGCCCTTTATGTTCCAGAACCTGGAAAGGGTTGGCTTGGGGGAAAGATTTATACGAGGGTTACAGGCATTCTATCCTCATGGCCACAGTACATACATCGGTATACACATCACACCCACTCACAATCTTGAATGACATCCGCCAGGGCAGCCCCATGTCCCCTCTCCTTTGCCCTTTGTATTTAGACTTTAGCCTCCAGAATACGCCTAAATCGCAAGATATCAGGGGTAAATATCGGGAACGATTAACAAAAGATATCACTGTTCGCTGACGATATCTTGCTAACATTGTTGGACGCACAAACTTCTCTAAAGGAACTCTTCTTATCCATAGATGAATTTGGGAAGCTCTCCAACTTTAAGATCAACCCCTCAAAATCAGAGGCCCATAAGCCTACGCATATATCCAGAAAATCTTGTTAACATTAAACGACAATTCCCAATAAAATGAAAATTGGATAAACTAAAATACCTCCGGGTTTTTATACTTAGGACATACGCTGAAATGTATCCCATGAATTACCCACCAATCATGAGAACATTGAAGAAAGATCTCAAAACATGTGACTCATTCCAATTATCTTGGTCAGGCCGTATAGCTTCGGTTAAGATGAATCTCTTGCCGCGCATTCTATATCTCTTTCAGGTTCACCCAGTGGAGGTCCCTATACTGTACATCATATTAGAGACTTGGAAAGAGCGATAGCGGATTTCATCTGGCATGGGAGAAAACCCAGAATTAAGAGGAGGAACATGATTAAACCCATTATATCGGTCTGCCTGTTCCAGCCAGACCTCATGTGTTATTACAAAACCGCCAGGCTAAACTCCCGATCTGCTGGGCCCTATCAAGGGGTACAAAACCTTGGGTTGATATAAAGAAAACAGGAAGCTGAAACTTCAAACATGGAGGTTCTCTTGTGGTTAGTAAAATCTAAGAGACCCACCCAGGCCCATACACTTCCAATTTTTGGGCACTCACTAAAAGTGTGGGATACTATCTGCAAACAAAAAAAAAACATTTCAACTATTCTGTCCCCCATAACCCCTTTAGTAGATAACCCAGACTTCGCACATGCTCACCAAACAGGTACTTCTAAGATCTGGCGCAAGTCAGGAATAATTAGAGTAGGGGATATGGTTACGAGGAACAAAGTGAAGTCATTCACAGAAATCCAGACAAAGTACAATGTACCCCCCAAGCATCCCAAGCATATTTTTCAATATATGCAACTAAGACACTATGTAACCTCGTTTAGAGATAAGAATTACATCAATAGACCACTGACGACATTTGAATATCTGTATATGAACTCCGCTTACCATAAAAGGACAATAGTTCTACTTTACCAAATTCTAATTGCTCCAGCTAACACTGTCAAGGATAACAATATACAGTACTCAGTTGGGAGAGAGACATTGGTCTAGAATTGAAGGAAGATGATTAGGGTTACATATTTGAGAGACTGGCTAAATCATCCAGGTGCTCCGCCATTAGAAAAACTAATCTCAACATTTTACACAGATGGTACTACACTCCGGCCTGATTACTCGCCTTTTTTCCCCGACAACCTCACCTGTGTGCTGGTGGTACTATGGCCATGTGGACTCATTCAAACATATATGGTGGTCGTGTCCCAAGATCAAGGGGTTTTGGAAAAAAATCAAAAGGCTGATTCCCCGGGTTGTGGGGCTTTGCCCTCCATGGAAAAATGAATCAGTCCTGATTAGCAGGCCTGCTGAGAACTTAGACCGGGATACAGATGCTCTGATAAAACATATTCTCTCTGCTGCCAAAAACAAAATTGCTAGCAACTGGAAACAAGTGAATCCCCCAACAATAAAGGCAGTCCGTAACAAAATGAATGATATAATGGTTATGGAAAAGCCGACGAACCTCCTTGAGGATGAACAAACTACATTTACAAACATCTGGGGCCCATGGATATCTCACTACGCTCAGTCTGGTAATTGATTATTACAGCGGGCCTGCACCACACGTGTGAGGCCCTGGCCCTCTAACAACATGACCTATGGGAACTCAAAGTTTCCATGCCGCAATGCCCTCCAGTCCATCGTCTGTACCCATTAAATTTATATCAGTTATATTATCCATATTTATCTACTACCCCTTCCCCCCCCCCCCCACCCTATTTTATTTCTGTAGCCCGCCACAAAACAATTTTGAGTTAAAAAAAAAAAGATGGAGATGGAAAGGGGATTAAGAGAATGGGGCAAAAAACAGAGCAAATCCATCGTTTGGGGAAAGAAGCTGTTGTTTAGTAATATGCTAATATTGTTACGCCTCTAATTAACACCTCCAATTAACACCTTATTTCTCTGTATAAATAGTATTGTTTTACTCCAATAAAGTTGAGACGAGGAATCAGAATTACCCTGTGTCCGTCTTTTTCTTCATCTACCGAGTACTCGTACGTCATCAGATTGAGATCCGTCAGCCCAGGGCGTGGTTAAATCTCCCCGGGTAGAGCAACACTGTTTCCAGTCACGGCCGGCTGACCTGAGGTCCCCGGCCCGTATTGAGTTTAAGAACCTTACAGGTGACCGGGACAACCTGAGGTCCCCGGCCCATTTTAACTGGCAAGAACCTTTCACTACCCTTGAGTATGGAGTTGTGAAGAAGGGCTGCTAAGATCCTGCTGATCTCTGCCGTGTCTTAAACTGTATGTCACCAGCTGTCCTTAAAATATCAATGACTTCCATGTCTGACTAATGATACTACCACAATAATAATACATTTCAATATCAACTTATCGTCAGCTTATAATATTATTGACTAGCTTAACTAGAACTTCTACAATGTACGGAATTTACAACCTTCAGTTTTGCAAGCTGAATTTATTCTAGGGGTTGAAATAAAAGGTGGTGAATGGGTAAAGGGAAGACAAATCACAGACTTCAACAGCAGGACAAGAGCAAAACTCCAAGGGGCATCAGGGATTGATGCAGTGTCCTCACCCAGTGGTAGGTGGTTCAATGTGAAAAGCTGGTGCATGCATTTCTGTCAGCTGTCCCAGGAGCACTCGGGCCGCTTCCTGCGGGTCGTATGGCTTGTCATAGTTCTGGAGAAATATGGAGAGAGGCAAATGAAGTAGAGTAGCGCTAGTTGTCTGATTGAAACCAAAGTATTCAAACATGTCTCAACATGTAGGAATGTGGTGTAGTTATCAGTGTATCATATGTATCCTAACTCCGCTTCCAGTTGATTGTACCTTTCAATCTGTGCTATTGCATTGTACACCCTCTGACAGCAAAGGGTTTGATCACACACCTTTCATATGTACTTTGGTGAGTTTCAAATGGATTCAATGGCAGTGTTGGCGCTGAATATCACAACATATCCCACCATAAAGCGCCGGAGGGAACAATGAAGTCTGCTACATGGTTTCCATACTATGCCCAAAGCACCATCTTAACTTTTCTTCTTGAAAAGCAGGTGAAATTGTATTAAATTTCAACAACTGTATTTACTACAGTAAACTTCCTGTGTCACACATGCTTCTCCACATTCCCACCCTGCATATCTCTTGGTTGAGGTGCAGGCCTACATTTCAGTGCTGCAAGGTACTGTAGGATGTATTATACAAAAAAACAGAGCGGAATCCTCATCAGTCCATCCAGCAGGGCTTCCTAAATATGTCAATTCACGATAACCCAATATCGAAGGGCTTAATTAATTGAAAGCCATGCTCAATTCCCTGGACAACTTTGGGGAAAGTTTCACTGCCCAAATCTGCCGTGTGTTCTTGCTGAATTAGTGGTTTTCAATCCAAGGCTGTGATATGGTTTCACTGGTAGCACTAGCATAGCAGTAATGAGGACGATTGGGAAGCTATGGGAGTTCATATTCATGTGGTCAATCTGCCTTGTTTGTCCCAGTGAACTCATTTGAATTAAGACGAAATCCAGATCAAATAAAAGCATTAATTGCTAAATTGTGTGATCCACAATTTAGCAATCAGCGCTTTTATTTTATCTGGATTTTTTCTTTATTCAAAGCAGATTGACAGAAAAGATTTATTTTTAAACAGTTTATTCTGACCTGGGCAAAGAGTGAATGCAACCTAAGCTTCTTCAGTATAATGCTTTCTGAACTGAAGTGAGATTGTACTCCTGCACCACAGTCATATTCATATCCTGTTGCCTGTCTGAAACCGTAGCGGAATGTATTAGACTGAGTACATTTTGTACATCATGCTTTGTCCTTGATGCTGCATTATCCATTCTAACCATGCCTCGTTTTGAATGGTGTGCAAGCTCGTGGTGATGATGTTATTCTACCTACCTTGGAATTGAGGAAGGATTGAGTGGCCAGGATCTCGTTAGTTTTTTGCTCGATAAGGCCGAGGTACTGCATTATGTTAGTCTCACGGATGCTGGATGAAGAGCCCAACATGTCATCCAGGATTGAGCGGTCACAATTTATCTTCTTGAACAAAGAATCAATCCCTACGGGAGAAGTACCATTGTGTTAACAGGTGGCCAGACAAGCAGAACCTAGTAATATAGACATAAGCACACGCATGTGCTAGCATGGAGAAACACAATTCCACGACTTACTAACAAATCAACTAAGGAACTAAGCAAAGCAGGGACTCCTTTTCCTAAATGTTACTTTATGTCTGAAGCACTTATTCGCATTATGTGTTATTTGTATTATTAATGATTATCACATGTATTACTGCTGTGAAGCGCTATGTACATTAATGGCGCTATAGAAATAAATAAAGACATACATATACATACATACAATATAGAAATGCAGACCAGAAGACACTGAATACCTTCTAAAAGCTACCAGAGTAAAACCTCTAAGAGTTTTATGCTCAGAGAAACACACAATGGAAAACAAAGTCAGATGGACACATGGGGGACTAATTCCCAATGTCTCCTGGCTGTAGAGCTGGGGCAAAATTGGTTAACATACTGTATAATATTTATCACAGAAAATGCATCCCATTGAAAGCTATTGTAGTTTTTTCAAATGGTTCCATTCTTTTTGCTCTATTTTTGGAGCCGCAAGACTTACGTAAATAACCCTCATGAAAAGCAATAACAAAATGTAGAATAAAACACATAGGTTTCTATTGATTAGGTCTTCCAAAATTGGGGCAAACCCAGTACAAAAAAAAAACCCAGTATCAATTAAAAGGATTCCAATTGAAATCAATGGGAGTTTGATTTTGTTAAATCTGGTGCAATTCTCCTGCCCCAGTTTTCCAGCTGGGAGACTTTAGTAGACAACCACTAGGGGAGAGTAACTTATCAAAGTGTCAAGCAAAACTGGGGCAAAACAATTCACCAAATGTATCAAGAAAAAAAACCATTCCCACAGAACTCAATGGTATTTTCTTCTTTGGCAATTCTGGTGTAATAGTTTTACACTAGTTTTGCAGCCGGGAGACTTTGCTAAATGACGCCCATTATATAAAATGGAAGACCGCTATGCATTTATCAGATTCTTCCAGCAGCAAAACTGTGCAAAAAAAGCACCTACGATGAAGCTGGTGCCATATTTTGCTCCAGTTTTGCAGCCAATGGACATTGATAAATAAAACCTACAGAGGAATATTCTCATAACTACGAGTCGTGTCATCCTTGTCTAAAGAGCCCTTTCCGGGGACCAACTTCCTCTATAGGCCTCCTGGGTGGGCTCCCTTCTACAGCCAGAGATGGACCCCCGCTTAACAAGTAGGGACCCGGAGGGAGACAGACAGGGGGAAAAGAGCGAGACAGAGAGGGAAAAATATGGGGGAGTGAGAGAGAAAGAGAGACAGAGAGAGAGGTGTGGGGAGGGGGTGGGTTTGTCCATTTCAGTGATGGTAGATCACGTGAGGATGAGGCTGGCAAAAGTAGATCTAGTCTGAGCACCCCTTCGCTAGCAATTAAGTAAGAGAAAGAGTTAGTAAGAGAAAGAGGAGACAGAGAGAGATATTGGGGGGAATAAGAGAGAGAGGGCAGTAAGAGAGGGGTGGGTAAGAGAGAGGCGGGAGTAAGAGAGAGAGAGAGAGAAGGGATTAAAAGAGGGTAGTACGAGAGAGAGGGGAGAGTAAGATAGTGAGAGAGGGCAGTAAGAGAGCGAGTGGGGAATAAGAGAGAGGGAGGGGGCGAGTAAGAGAGGGTGAGTAAGAGAAAGAAAGAGGGGGGAGTAAGAGAGAGGAGGGAGGAGTAAGAAAGTGAGTGGGGGTGGTCAATTTCAGTGGTGGTAGAGCACGTGAGGATGAGGCTGGAAGATCCTAGGTACCTAAAAAAATCTGAGCACCTCTTCTCTAGCAATTAAGTGAGAGAGACGAGAGGGGAGTAAGGCTGCGGACACAGTGTGTGCGATGGCGTGAACAAAATACAGTACCCGATACAGGCCGGCCATAGTGTGTGCGACGGCACGCGCGGCATGAACAAAATACAGTACCTGATACAGGCCGGCCATAGTGCGTGCGACCACGAGACAGAGCGACCGCGCGGCAGAATTTTGAAAAGACAAATGATTTAGTTTTTTCGCGTCACGGCCGCATCACGTGAGCAGTTCAGCCAATGAGGGCGAACCAGCCAAGTGACGTTACAGCCACGCCGTGCCACCCCGTCGCGAGCAAATCTGAGTTCACAGTTCGCTCAGGCGATAGGTGCATGTGATGCTATGCGCTCCGTTGTGCGCGCGCCTGCACTATAACAGAGAGAGAGGGCAGTAAGAGAGACAGGGGGTGGCGAGGGGGGAGTAAGAGAGAGAGGGGAGTAAGGGAAAGGAAGAGGGGGGTTCAGAAAGAGGGGGGAGTAATAGAGAAAGGGTATGATTTAAAAAAAAAAAATCAATTTCAGTGATGGTAAATCATGTGAGGATGAGGTAGGCAAAAGTAGATCCTAGTTACCTGAAGTCTGAGCACCCCTTCTCTAACAATTAAATGGCTAAGATGATACTAAATTAATCTGTTGCTTCACACACTGACAAATCATTTGAAGGGGTCCCTGAATTGCATCTAGATAATAACCAGACCGATCTTCCCTTTCCATTCCACAGCTCCATTTTACAAGCTGTTAACAAGGCCTGCTTTGATTGTGCTATGAATTGCTCCCTAGGGTTCCCTCTCACTGCCTGCACTAGTTTCCAGAGCTTATTTGCAGGTTTCCGGTGCACAGGACATTAGATACTGTAGTACTTAAAAGAATTTCTGAAAGGTGAAGTAACTATCAGCAACATACTATATACTGAGGTTGCAGTAAGAGGAAAGCAGCCAGTAATGCACTCACATTCTCTACCAGTAATAATAACAGCCTAGCTGCGGAAAAGACATCTTATAAGAAACAAAGCAGCAGTGGTATCTACCTGGTCACATACAGGATGTTCCAGCAAGGTTTTTCTATGTAAAGCAACTAGATTTTTTTTTTTTTTTTAAGTATGAGAGTCCTCTAGTAACAGAACCTCTCAATGCTCAGATTGAGGGACGTCTAGGTCCAGAGAAATGTACCTTTCTATTTGCTGTTTATCGTTGTCCCTTTTGGGAAATTATTATGGCTGCTGGATCAGCCTCCCTCAAGTGAACCAATAGGGGGATTGCATAAGATCCTATTTCAGTCCTCAAGGGCCACCAACAGATCAGGTGTTAAGGATATCCCTGCTTCAGCACAGTCATTGACTGAGCCACTGATGCTGAAGCAGGGATATCCTTAAAACCTGACCTGTTGATGGCCCTTGAGGACTGAAGTTGGCCACTCCTGTCTTATTCGATGACCCAGGTTGCCATCTTGTTTTTTCCCCGCTTGCAAATACAGGAGGTAAATTACTCTGGAAATTGAAACACCCCGGACCCGAGAATAGCCTAGTTTAGCTCCAAAGGTCCTCCTCGTTTAGATTCTAAACCTTTGGATGGGTCGTGGGGCCAGGCTACCACTTCCCATCAGGTGACCGCTTGTGATCACTCTGTCACCGATGACGGAACGGAAGAGGAGTCCTCCCCCTTCTGTCCACCATCACTTCCGATCATGTCCTGAGCTCCATCGGAGCGCTGGACGTGACCTTCCCCTATGAAAACAAGCATTTATTTTGGACATGGCTACTACTTTATGGGGAACCCAGCGTTCTGGAACCCATGATGTAGTAGCTACGTCCCAGGGCACTCAACGGGTTAAGAGACTAACATCTGCATGAAAGTCATACAATATTTACGTAGGGTCACTGGTATTTCCTCTTAAAACTCTTCATCCTTATGAACACACTATACTGGCATTAGCCCCATGCAAATCCAACAACCAATGAGTAGTTCAGGAAATGCTCTCCCATTAGTACTCAGCACTTGTAGGACCATAATTTCAGTACACTCTCCCATGAATGCAGATTTCAGGAATCTGTATTTCCAATTCACAGTAAGTACTTGTGAAGGTCAAAGTGTTGTAAATGTCACTGTTTCTCTGCTTCAACTGTGTTACTGTATGAATACAAATCCCTTAAACATAACAGAAAGCACAAACATAATTTCAAATACATACGTTTAACATCGAGTGAACTTATTTATTAATAATTAGCATTTTTCCAAAGGGATATTTTAACATTGTATTGGTTGTTTTTGGTAGGTATCACTTACATGACAAGCACAAAAGCCTGCATTTATTGGCCGCAAATCACACCACTGAATAAGAATTTATGGCCATAAGGTCACATACATACATACATACATACATACATACATACATACATACATACATACATACAGCAGCAGTATGATGTAGCTTACGCTATATAGGTAACAACACGTGCATTTGCCCAACTAACACATACACATTTTGTAACAGTAGACTTTAAACAAGCCTTGTTATTCTTTCTGCAATGGTCCTTTCCTCGTACGCTGCAACACTCTAAAGCAGGGATGAGCATCTCCAGTCCTCAAGGGCCACAACAGGTCAGGTTTTCCGGACAGGTGGCTCAATCAGTTGCTCAGTCAAAGACTGCACCCTCTGTGCTGAAGCTGGGATATCCTGAAAACCTGACCTGTTGATGGCCCTTGAGAACTGGATTTTCCCACCCCAGCTCTAAAGTTACCTTTTTGTAAGTGTGTAGTTATTTAGAGACTCTACCTTCTCAGATCTGCTCTCATAAGAACATATTTTTCCTATAACCTGTGAGATGGATTCCCACCCAGCATCAGACTCCTACCTGCTTTCACCTGGTCTAATATCTTCATGATACCCTTCAGCTGTTGCTGGTAGCCATCTGCTTGTTTCACAGCCTCTTCCTGCTTGCCTTCAATGTTCCTTAGGATTGCCTTATGTTCCTCGTCCAGTCGCACTCCTTGTGCTTTGAATTGTTCAATTTCTTTTTTGATCTGTGGCATATAAACACTCTCAATACGTCTTGCACATTTTAGCTAGTGGGCTTGCTCATAGATCATTGGTGGGCAAACGGCGACCCAGGGGCTGCATGCAGTCTTCCAGGGATTCACCTCTGGTCACCCCAGCACCCAGCTCTCCTCCTTTCCCCAGGGCAGAGGGAGTGAAGATGTTGCTGGCGTGGATATTAACTGCTCCCCGTTACCTCACCTTCTTAATGACAGTAACACTGATAAATACTTGGCTGCTCCTCTCCTGTGCTAATCTCTAGTTCCCAGTCCAAGAAGAGGACAGTATTCACCAGCGCACTGGCATTAGGTACCTGACTGGAGCATGGAGAAGCTCCTACCCATGGCTGCAACGTCTGTTCTGCCTGTATACGAGGAACGTGCAGCCCTTTTAAAGCGCCACTTCCGCCTGAGTTTTTCATTTTATTTTTTTTACTTTAGATGGGAATCAGGGGGTCTTCAAAGCATTAATTCTGGCTACGGGGACCCCCTGCTTCTCGAGATACATACCTCTGAAGGGGCTGCCGGTAGCAGCCATGGCTGTGCACACAGTATGGCTATTTAAAGGTGTCACGTCACGTGGGTCAATATGATGCTGTGACATCATCCCATTGCGGCTTCCTATTGGCCCTCATGATGCGGGACATTTAAACCTGCATTAGATATCGGCATCACCTTCAGGGGGTCTACGGAGCTGGAATTAACGCGGTTCAGCTCCGGGGATTCCGTGCTTTCCACTTAGTGGGGAGCTGCAAATGCTTCACGGGCCCCGGGCCACACATGCACTCCTTGACGTATTTCATGGGACCTACCACTGTCATACATACTTCCTGAGTAAGGTCATTGGATTCACAGATACTTTGATATTTGAATGAAACACAAATAACCACATCCACGTCATGTAGCTGCTTGTCATACAAGGATTCCGTTAGCGTTTTACAGGCGACCCTAAATTCATACAGTGATTGTAAAAGGTTTGGGATGAACTTCTTTAGAACACTAAGGGGTGTATTTACTAAAGTCTCCTGGCTGCAAAACTGGGGCAAAACTAGTGCAAAATAATTGCACCAGATTTATCAAAAGGAAATTTTTAAGGGGTCTTCATAAAAATAAATCGTTTTTTGAGTGTTGCTATCACGGTATTCAGAAAGCCTCGATTACCTGTGATAACAAAATTCCCAAAACGGGCGAGTAGCCAGCGACGTGATCTTCGCCTCTCTCAAAAGGGCTTACCAGGCGATTTATTTCAGCTGCACAGAGAGAACAGCCTCTCCCTGCGCATATCTCGCCAGCGATCAAAAGATTTTTATATACATTTTAATACTAGTGTAGATGAGCAGGGGGTTTCCGGAGCAGAACCGTATTGATTTCAGGTCTGGGGACCTCCTTCTTCCCGAGATACATGTCCCGTTATGGGGTGTCGGTATCTCCTATGCATTTTATTCCCACGGACGCGAGACATTTAAATTCCATATGCTGAAAACTGACCGTTCGAGTGGTTTGCGGCCACAAAACCCCATTGATGTGAATTTGTGTTTTTGGGCTGTTTCAGGGTAAATGGAATGAACATGGGTGGTTTTAATTATCCAGACATAGACTGGGGCAATGAGATTAGCAGTACAACAAAAGGAAACAGGTTTTTGGGGGTGCTAAAAGACAATTACATGAACCAAAATTATTGAGGAACCAACCAGGAGAGGAGCAATACTGGATTTGGTAATATCAAACAATGTAGAAGTGATACCCAAATATTCTAGGACTTGAATATTTTTAACAGTGATCATAACATGGTCTCATTTGAAATAATTGATCAAAAAACAGATTATTTGGGTTCAACAAAGACCTTATACTTTAGAAAGGCAGATTTTAATAAACTGAGGAATACATTGGGATGATGTTTTTGCAGGGAAAAATGTAGAAGATAAATGGGCAGTCTTTAAAAGATTGTTAGAAAAGCATACTTTTTAGTGTATACCTTTGGGTAATAAGTATAAAAGAAATAAGTCTTAACTAATGTGGCTAAATCAACAGGTAGGGGAGGAAATGGATAAGAAGAGGAAGGCGTTTAGATTCTTGAAGTCAGAAGGGACGGAGACATCGTATCAGAATGATAAGTAATGTAACTAAAATTGCAAAAGGGCAATCACATTAGCAAAAATGGATAATGAAAAAAGGATTGCAATAGAAAGTAAGATCAACCCTAAAAAGTTCTTTAATATCTTAATAACAAAAAAATGAGAAAAGAAAATATAGGACCCTTTCAGTGTGAGATGGGCAGGCAGATTATTGGAGATAAGGAAAAAGCAGAGGTATTAAACAAATTATTTGCCTCTGTGTTTACCAGGGAGAATCAATTTCAATAGTAGTGCCACAGGAGGAAGCCACAACCTCCATATTAATGAACAATTGGTTAACTGAGGAAGAAGTTCATAGGCGGCTTGATAAAATTAAAGTAAATAAGGCACCTGCCCCGATCGCATGTATCCAACAGTTCTTAAGGAGTTAAGTTTAGTAATAGCCAAACCATTACATTTAATATTCAAGGACTCAATTTCAACAGGCTCAGTACCACAAGATTTGCGTAAAGCAGATGTGGTGCCTATATTTAAAAAGGGAGCTAGATCATAACTGGGGAATTACAGACCTGTAAGCCTGACATCAATAGTAGGGAAGCTACTTGAAGGTTTAATACGGATAATAACCTTATTTGTTTCTTTGAGGAGGTAAGTAGGACTTTAGACCAGGATAATGCAGTTAATGTGGTCTACTTAGATTTTGCAAAGGCTTTTGATACGGTTTCACACAAGAGGCTAATGTACAAAATAAAGCAAATTAGACTCTGTAAAAATATTTGCACCTTGATTGAAAACTGATTGAAGTATATACAACAGAGATTTGTCATAAATGGAACTTTTTAAGGTTTGGCTAAAGTTGTGAGTGGAGTACCTCAGGGATCGGTACTGGGACCCCTGCTTTTTAACTTGTTTATTAATGACCTTGAGGTTGGCATCGAGAGCAAAGTCTCCATCTTTGATGATGACACTAAATTATGTAAGGTAGTAAAATCAGAGCAGGATGTAATTTCTCTCCAGAAGGACTTGGAGAGACTGGATACTTGAACAGGTAAATGGCAGATGAGTTTTAATACAGATAGATTCAAATGTAAATTTATTTGGGATCAAGAATAAATAGGAAACTTACAAATTAAATGGGGATAAGTAGCTGTAAAGCTGTAAAGGCAAACAAGATCATATATTGCATTAAACGGGCAATGGATGGAAGGGAAGTAAACATAATTATGCCCCTTTATAAAGCATTAGTAAGACCACACCTTGAATATGGAGTACAATTTTGGGCACCACTACTTAGAAAATACATTATGGAACTAGAGAAAGTGCAGAGAAGAGCCACCAAATTAATAAAGGGGATGGACAATCTGGCTTATGAGGAGAGGCTAGTTAAATTAGATTTATTTACATTAGAAAAGGTGTCTAGGAGGGGATATGATAACTATATACAAATATATTCAGGGACAGTACAAGGAGCTTTCAAAAGAACTATTCATCCCACGGGCAGTACAAAGGACTCAGGGCCATCCCTTAAGGTTGGAGGAAAGGAGATTTCACTAGCAACAAAGGAAAGGGTTCTTTACAGTAAGGGCAGTTAAAATGTGGGATTCATTACCCATGGCGACTGTGATGGCAACTACAATAGATTTGTTCAAAAAAAAGGTTGGACCCCTGTTTAGAAAGGCAAGGTAAACAGGGATATACCAAATAAGTAAACATGGGAAGGATGTTGATCCAGGGAGTAATCCGAAAGCTTGTATATTCTCACCTCCGTGATTTGCTCCATCAGTCGCTCTGTTTCATTATTTTGCTCATTAACATAATTAAATAAGGCAAAGTTCCGATCCTCCACTGCAAAAGAAACATATGAACATAAATTGTTACCCTTGCCAGGTACACTCACTTGTATATAGAAGATACAGTGCGCAAGTTTCTCCACTTCTTCTAGAAGAGCAGATTTCTTAACCCCCTCTCTATTGTAGGGCCCACTACCACATTGCTGTTCAGTAAGAAGCAGACCTGTCTGGAGAGATGATTGGATACAAAACATAACAATTCTGTACTGAAAGTGTCACCTTGACCCATTCTTAGCTAAATTATCCTTTAACGGGATGACCTGCAAATTTCAGTCTGAATACCCCTTTAAAAGGAGGTTATGTTAAGCATAAAAAGCTTATAATAAATTATGATTTTGCTTCCCTGCTCAAATTGTTGCAGGTCAGCTGCACGGAGATAAGTCTTTCACTCTATTGTATGCATTTGTCAGGGAATTAAATCACATTAATTCACTGTGACACCATGCTAATGTCTAAAGACAAAAACATAAGTACTCATTAATTCTGTCTTTCAGACAGTTGGCCTTAAAAAGATATTGACACTGGTAGATATTTCTTAGCATGTGAAAAGATGACATGATAAGAGTGTTGTATATCAGAAAAGTTCAAGTACGAGAAAGGCACAAATTATAATCTCAACATACCCAACGATAAATCCAATATCTATCCATCTTCATGTACAAATGAGCCAGAACAAATACATCAATTAACATTTATTAAAAGCTTCCCAACTGTTAATCATAGATTAATTGCAATTTACCAAAGGGTCAGTTAACTGGATGGAGTTTATTTTGTACAAAGCCAAAAGTGAAAGCCAGTGGTCGACGTGTGACGTTACTTTGTGGTACTAGAGATCGCATATTATATTTTCCACACCGATTACTCTTGAGAACCCTCATTTAGAAGGGTTCTAGCACTTTTTGTTACTATTGCATTTACCTCTCTGCACATTATTTTTTTTGTTTTGCCCCCCTTTGTGAAATAAATTACAGGTGTATGTTCTTTGCATTGAGTGGGCCAAAAACTAATTGTACTGCCTGCTGTTCCACAAATGCTGGAAATAAAAACCAAATATTTTATTTATAAAATGTTTTACCAGGAATACATCGTTTTCAAGTATGTCCTGGGCACAGAGTTATGACGACAACTACATGGTTACAAATACATTGTTACATTAAGTGAACAAGGTTACATTACACATTATATACAAGACATTCCATGCACAGTAAGAGACAATATATGTTATTTGCGTATGTAACAGTTACAGAACAGATTAAAATGTGAGACAGCTTTAGTTTTGAAAGAACGTAGACTGGTGGAGGCTGTTAGAGTCTCCGATAGACTGTTCCAGTTTTGGGGTGCACGGTAAGAGAAGGAGGAGCGGCCGGATACTTTGTTGAGCCTTGGGACCATGAACAGTCTTTTGGAGTCTGATCTCAGATGATAAGTGCTGCATGTGGTAGGGATGAGGAGCTTGTTCAGATAGGCGGGTAGCTTGCCCAGAAAGTATTTGAAGGCAAGACAGGAAAGGTGAACTTTGCGCCTAGACTCAAGTGATGACCAATCTATTGATGTGTGTTGAAAATATGTGCTGGAGATTAGAATTACAGGGTTCTGAAGAGCCTCAATAGTGCTACCACTAATGGAAATGTGATAAAGCAGCCCCTTAAACCCTTTCGCTGCCACATGGGCCTGTAATAAATGGGCTCTTCTGATATGAATTACTATGTGAGGACAATAATGAGAGTTGTGTCCCCAGTTCATGATTAGCGTCAACTGTATGTGTCCCTAGGTGAGTCAACCTAAATATGAGTAACCTCAACCAGCGGACAATTGTGCCTGTGTTTAATTGTATAAAGAACTTTAGTATTCACGAGTGTTAATTTATTTCTATGTACTTTACCAAACAAAGTGTAATAATCAAAATCCACTAAAACAGTTCCCTTTTTTCTCTCCAGGGAATTTACTTTAACAGCATAAAAAGAGATTAAAATAAGCCTCGGGCACCGCCTTGCAGGAAGAAATATCTGCCACTTTCAATCAAAAAGGCAGGTAAACAAATGTTGTCTTTTTCTGTCTGGCTTTTTGGAACTCACTAATATTTCGCCATCTGGTAAGCTTTGTACCTTTTGTCAAATATAGTCTACACGGAGGTAATGGACATCAGTGCAAATCCTTTACAGATATCGAAGTTGCATTTGACCCTAAACCATCAGGCAGTCAATAGGCACCCCAATTGCCCAAATTGCGTATACTGATTGATCTGTGTGGTTGATTGAAGTGCTGATTAGTTAAAGTGTGTGCAGTTAGAACCAGAAGGAAAGGGAAGTACTGGGTATACTAGCAGGGGTCGCTGTTTTTGGGGAGTGTGCAGTGGGTTAATCTAATTTTAAAGTGTGTTGTAATTTGAAGCCTGTAACTTTTTTCCCCCTTTCTCCTGCCTGAGGCAGAGTGGGTGTGGTTGGTTAATTGGCTGGCCTAACACACCTGCAGTGGGTGGGGTTAGTTAATTGATAACCTAACACACCTGGTGGGTGTCCCTATTTAAACAGAGGCTTCTAAGGAATCCTGATCTTGCGTGTACTGATTGATCTGTGTGGTTGATTGAAGTGCTGATTGGTTAAAGTGTGTGCAGTTAGAACCAGAAGCAGTTTGAACAAGGAAGCAGTTTAACAAGGTATAGTTTATTGAAGTACAGTTTACTGTTAGTACTTATAACCTTCATAGTTGCTAGAATGAGCAGGATTGAAAATGCCACTCAATGCACATCTTGCCACATGTATGTGCACTTGGAGCAGCTGTTCCAATGAGCATACCGCTGTGAGAAGTGTGAGCAGGTGGTCTCTTTAGAATCCGAGATTGCTGATCTGAAGAGGCAACTTGCAATATTGAGGGACATTGGCAATCTTGAAAGGGAATTAGAGCTCACTGAGCAGGCCCTTGCTTCGACTAGTGGTGCAGATGGTGGCGCTTTTAGTGTGGAGCAGGTAGGTAGCTTAGTTGCTGTTAGTGAGGAGCAGGTAGGTAGCTGGGTGACAGTTAGAAGGGGAAGCAGGAGTAGGGAGAGGCAGGTCGTTTCTGAGCTGACACATCCCAATAGATTTGCCATGTTGAGTGAAGATATTGGGAATGTTGGGGCAGAAATGGCAAGGCTGGGGGAGACTAATTCCTCTAGCAGCCAGGGGAATAGTTCCTCCAGCACAGTGGGGACTCAGGATGCTCAGATGCAAAGAAAGATTGTGGTGGTAGGGGACTCCACTATTAGGAAGGTAGATAGGGCAATCTGTTGCCGGGACCGCATGAACCGAACAGTTTGTTGTCTCCCGGGTGCTCGGGTTCGGCACATTGCGGATCGGGTAGACAGAGTGTTGGGGGAGGGCTGGGATTGACCCGGCAGTCTTGGTACATGTTGGCACCAATGACAAAGTTAGAGAAAGATGGAGGGTCCTGAAAAATGATTTCAGGGATCTAGGCCAAAAGCTTAAGGCAAGGACCTCCAAGGTAGTATTTTCTGAAATACTACCAGTGCCATGCGCTACCGCAGGGAGACAGTCAGAGATCAGGGAGGTGAATGCATGGCTAAGAAAGTGGTGTAGGAAGGAGGGGTTTGGGTTTTTAGAGCACTGGGACTCCTTTTCTGAGAGGTGCCATCTATATTCTAGGGACGGATTGCACCTCAATGAAGAGGGATCTTCTGTGCTAGGTGGAAGAATGCTAAAAAGGTTGGAGGAAATTTTAAATTAGGATGCAGGGGGAGGGGAATGAAACAGATAATGAACTAAATGAAATAGATGAGGATACAAGGTGGTATGGAGGTAGAATGGGGGCAAGTGCAAGTTTGACAAGCAGCGAGATACCCATAGTCAATATAGAGATAATACTAGAAAACTTCTAAAGACTAAACCAAGTGGGAGCAGAAAGGAAGGAGCAGATAAGATAATAGTACAGGCTGAAACAAAACTTAAATGCATGCTTGCTAATGCAAAAAGCCTGACAGATAAAATGGGGGAGCTTGAATTAATAGCTACAAGGGAGCAGTATGATATCATAGGCATTACTGAAACATGGTGGGATGAAACTCATGACTGGACAGTTAATTTAAAGGGGTATTCTCTTTTTCGGAAGGATCGAACAAATAGAAGGGGAGGTGGAGTATGTCTATATGTTAAACCAGATCTAAAACCTATTATAAGGGATGATGTCTATGAAGGGAATGATGAAAATGTAGAGACCTTGTGGATAGAAATTAGCAGTGGAGGTAAAAGTATAAAGAAAATGTTTGTGGGAATATGCTATAAAACACCAAATATCTGTGAAATTGAGGAAGCTAAAATACATTTGCAAATGGAGAAGGCATCAAAACTGGGTCATGTTTGCATAATGGGGGATTTTAATTATCCAGACATAGACTGGGGCAATGAGATTAGCGTTACAACAAAAGGAAACAGGTTTTTGGGGGTGCTTAAAGATAATTATATGACCCAAATTATTGAGGAACCAACCAGGAGAGGGGCACTTCTGGATTTGATCATATCAAACAATGTATAAGTAATAACAAATATTCAAGTCCTGGAACATTTGGGTAACAGTGATCATAACATGGTCTCATTTGAAATAAATTATCAAAAAACAGATTACTTGGGTTCAACAAAGACTTTAAACTTTAGAAAGGCAGATTTTAATAAACTGAGGTCTAATCTAGTAGTAATACAATGGGATGATGTTTTTGCAGGGGAAATGTAGAAGATAAATGGGCAGTCTTTAAAACATTGTTAGAAAAGCACACTTATCAGTGTATAGCCTTGGGTAATAAGTATAAAAGAAATAAGTCAAAACCAATGTGGCTAAATAAACATGTAGGGGAGGAAATGGACAAGAAGAGGAAGGCGTTTAGATTCTTTAAGTCAGAAGGGACAGAGACATCGTATCAGAATTATAAGGAATGTAACAAAAATTGCAAAAGGGCAATCACATTAGCAAAAATGGATAATGAAAAAAGGATTGCAATAGAAAGTAAGGTCAACCCTAAAAAGTTCTTTAAGTACCTTAATAACAAAAAAACGAGAAAAGAAAATATAGGACCCTTCCAGTGTGAGATGGGTAGGCAGATTATTGGAGATAAGGAAAAAGCAGAGGTATTAAACAAATTCTTTGCCTCTGTGTTTACCAGGGAAGAATCAAGTTCAATAGTAGCGCCACAGGAGGAAGCCACAACCTCCATATTAATGACCAATTGGTTAACTGAGGAAGAAGTTCATAAGCGACTTGAAAAAATTTAAGTAAATAAGGCACCTGGCCCCGATGGCATACATCCAAGAGTTCTCAAGGAGTTAAGCTCAGTAATAGCAAAACCATTATATTTAATATTCAAGGACTCCATTTCCACAGGCTCAGTACCACAAGATTGGCGTAAAGCAGATGTGGTGCCTATATTTAAAAAGGGAGCTAGATCACACCCGGGGAATTACAAGGATCGGTACTGGGACCCCTGCTTTTTAACTTGTTTATTAATGACCTTGAGGTCGGGATCGAGAGCAAAGTCTCCATCTTTGCTGATGATACTAAATTGTGTAAGGTAATAGAATCAGAGCAGGATGTAATTTCTCTTCAGAAGGACTTGGAGAGACTGGAAACGTGGGCAGGTAAATGGCAAATGAGGTTTAATACAGATAAATGTAAGGTTATGCATTTGGGATACAAGAATAAAAAGGCGACTTACAAATTAAATGGAGATATATTGGGGGAATCCTTGATGGAGAAGGATTTAGGAGTGATTGTAGACAGCAGGCTTAGCAATAGTGCCCAATGTCATGCAGTAGCTGCAAAGGCAAACAAGATCTTATCTTGCATCAAACGGGCAATGGATGGAAGGGAAGTGAACATAAGTATGCCCCTTTACAAAGCATTAGTAAGACCACACCTTGAATATGGAGTACAATTTTGGGCACCAATCCTAAGAAAAGACATTATGGAACTAGAGAGAGTGCAGAGAAGAGCCACCAAATTAATAAAGGGTAAGGACATTCTAACTTATGAGGAGAGGCTAGCTAAATTAGATTTACTTACATTAGAAAAGAGGCGTCTAAGAGGGGATATGATAACTATATACAAATATATTCAGGGACAGTACAAGGAGCTTTCAAAAGAACTATTCATCCCACGGGCAGTACAAAGGACTCGGGGCCATCCCTTAAGGTTGGAGGAAAGGAAATTTCACCAGCAACAAAGGAAAGGGTTGTTTACAGTAAGGGCAGTTAAAATGTGGAATTCATTACCCATGGAGACTGTGATGGCAGATACAATAGATTTGTTCAAAAAAAGGTTGGACATCTTTTTAAATGGGAAAGGTATACAGGGATATACCAAATAAGTATACATGGGAAGGATGTTGATCCAGGGATTAATCCGACTGCCAATTCTTGGAGTCAGGAAGGAATTCATTTTTCCCCTTAATGGGGTTTTTTGTTTGCCTTCCTCTGGATCAATAAGTAAGTATAGATATAGAATAAAGTATCTGTTGTCTAAATTTAGCATAGGTTGAAGTTTTTCAACCTCATCTACTATGTAACTATGTAAAGCTTGACAGCACCTTGCAAGACATAATAGCAGTGAATATAACTAAACCGTGTCTGCCTCCAAACACAAGTATAGTAGGAGAACCCTTCATAAGGAGATAATGAGAAGATGGAACTAAGAAGTATTTAGCTCTTATTAGTTGTCAGTTCATGGTCATTTGGGTTACTGTCCGATTTCATGTATTAGAAGCACTGGCTGAACAAACAAGTGATTAATACAGTGTGGCCCAATGCATTCTCTCTATATTATGAGTAAGTGGACAAATGACAGATACTGACTGTGACGCCTTTCATACCTTCAATGAACCTGGTCACCAGGATGTCTAGGTTATCTTCGCCAGTGACAGTCTGAATCTGCTGGAAAGCTTGTTCATAAGTCTCTACCGTCTCCTCCTTTGGGTCCCTCTTCTTCTTTTCTAGTTCGTTTTTCTCTGTCCAGGATTAAATAAATCAATTAGTGAATTTAAAAGAGGTTGTATCTCTCACTTGCAATTGGTTCTCATTTAGATTCCCTGACAGCTCAAGAATTAGCCCAACCATTGAAGAAAGCTGAAGAGAGTACTCTGAAGACCCAGCTATCGTCCACGGATGCTCCGTCATGTATTACACTATGGTAATAATAACTGTATACATGAAGTACAGGCAGGCACTCCAGTGGACATAATCATACATGTTGTTTTATTATTACATTAGGAACATTTGGGCCCCAACACAGGCCTTTCTCAAGACAAGAAAAATATTGGAAAAGGACTGAGCAGGGGGCGAAACGTTGATAATTTAGTAATAAGACAACACGTTTCATTATAAATGTAAATAACATGGATACAGAGGAATCCCTCCAACAGTAAAAATCATACAATGGTATTTGTCCATTTTTTGTTTAATTTCTGGTGTTTAGTGTGTATACCTCAAATAAATTACAAAGTTCAAGTCTCTTACATTGTGCCCTGATGCTAAAGAACAGAATCCCTTGTCACTCACATTCTGCACTGTAGTATTAGTCTGCTAGATTAATGCAGGTACAGTAGTTCTTCTCTAAATCATTAGTTCTATAGCAAATGTTCTCTTTCTTGCTACAGTGAAACTGTTTCGTTTGTAACTCAGCACATTTCGTTAGCCAATATGACAAGTGTGTCCGTGCTTTTCTCCCCATTCTGTATAATGAATCATTAGTAATTTTTTTTTTTTTTTTTTAAATCACAATGGTTCTTGGTAGTTTCCAGCTCTCCTTATACTGTATTATGGTGGTTGACATGAGACGTCATTACCTCGCTTGCGCCGTGCATCAAGCACCTCCGCACCGATGGAGCGTTCCTGAGTCTTGGTTCCCATGAACTCCTTCAGCCTGCGGTCATGATCAATAATGCGCTGGAGCTCCTTGATTTCGGCTGTGTGCTGGCTCAGGTCCTTCTCTGCTTTCTCCTTTAGCTGCAGCATCTTTGTCTGGGCCTCGTCCCTTCACACATAGAAGAAGGAAAGTCAAAACCAAACATCCAAACACCCATAAAATGTTTAACTCCTCAATACTGGAAGCAGCATATATACGGTCGTAAAAACAACAGGAAATCAAACATCTGAATTCCACAAACTGAATATTTAATATCTAGAGCAGTCATTTTCAACTGGGCTCCCGTGAGGCACTCAATGTGGTGAGTGTGTGTAAGAGGTGAGGGGGGAGGGAGAGAATGAGAGAGAGCAGAGACTGTAAAAGGGGTGTCACGGGAGACCAGGTTTATTTTACACCTTTACCAGGATCATTCATTGAGCAAAACAGGTAAGTGAAAGAAATTGTAGATTTATTCGCATAAATAGGGTATACACACAATGGAACACAAAATACAGTCGAAAAGCACACTTACTGGGGGTCTGGGGTTGGGAACTAGACTTTCCTAGCTGCTGGGCACTCTAAATAAGAGTTTTTCCTTGACCGGGACTTAGTATCAAATGTCCTGGAACTAAAATCGGCTTGAAATCCCCAAAGCGACTGCTACGTTTATTTCTGGGAACTTGGCCGCAAAAAGCTAGACTTAGAATATTTTCCGGGCAGACTTTTCTGAAGCCGGTGCCTTGCTATTCGCGCAAGAGCACTTTAAAAAAGCCCGCCCGTCCTTCTGGGGCTGAGAATCTCCAAACTGATTGGCTGAGGGATTTCTTGTAGTTCTTGGAGTTCATTCACAAAATACTACAGTCAATCAGAGCGTGGGAACTTTCTTAGTAGCCAATCAAAGCGAAGCCGGTATGGAAAGCCAGGTTAGCGGGGAATCTGAATCTGCCAAGGGACATGCGCAAGTTTTCCACCTCTGTCCCTTACTATTCAGATGCCACCCGCTGGGTCAGGCTCCTCCAAGTCTGGAAGAACAAATGGCAGCCCGGACAACTGCCATTGATCCCAGGACGTAGGTACTTGAGTCTTGCCCTGCTACCCAAATGGCTTTCACACCTCAGGCATCATCTGGTGGCTTTCATCTCCGATGTCCAGCAGACTTCCTGGCACCAACTTGCCAGCCTTGGCAGCCTGTCTGAACATTGGTTACGAAAGTCCCAGCTCATATACATTGCACAACAGTACATACAGCACTATTACAGTATTAAACACAGTGTTAATAAAATATACTTTTAATACTTCCTAATTCTCTTGGTATGGGGAATAGAATAGAAAGCTGCACTTTATTTTTCTACTAGCCTTTATTCCCCACACACTATTTAAGGGACTTGGACTGGACTCTAAGAGTCCCCTCAAAACCTTATACAGGTATTTATGGTTGGAGTGCCCATGAACCCAACTACAGGTTCTGGGCTACCTGGGAATTAACTGGGTATCCCCCTTAACCTAGGGACCCCTCATAGTTACAGGGACACTTTGCATCCCTTTGCCCCATTTACCTTTCTGGGTTGTGCTAAAGCAGGGAACCCTAGCGGTGAGTCGCACAAGCGTTTTCAAGGGGAGATATTGCCGGGACAATGTGCCTACATGTATCCAGCAATCAGACATGATTCCTGGGTACATTTTGAGGGGAACCAACAACTCTGGACCCCAAATACCTAGGCACATTCTGACAATACTTTCTCTGCGAAACCCCCCTTCAAACTCATGCCCTAGCAATCCCTGCTTGCTGGCATCCATGGAAAGGCAAAAACACATACAATTCTTTATTGTTGCACATTACAAGTTATGCATGTACAGTTACTGGACTCAAGAGCTGACCCTCCTAAACTCCAATATACGGATCAGGGGTAACCATTCATGGGCTTGACCTTTTTTGAGAGCCTGGTTACGCCCCTACCGTCACAGGGGGGAAAGAGTGTAAGAGGAGGAAGAGAATGTAAGAGGGGGGAGAAAGTGTGAAAGGAGGAGAGAGAGTGTGAGAGCGGGATGAGAGTGTGAGAGGGAATAAGGGGGGGGCATAAAAGAGAGAGGGAAGAGGAGAGATGGACGAACAGGGGGGCAGGGGGGAAGAGGGTTGGCGTTCCCCAGAATATCACGATCTAATTCTAGGGTTCCTTAACCAAAAAAAGGTTAAAAATCACTGATGTAGAGTTAAGGCTAAATTGCAAAAAAGTTAACTTTGTTACATGTTTGGTATTTATTTATTTATAAAAATGTTTTACCAGGAAGTAATACATTGAGAGATACCTCTCGTTTTCAAGTATGTCCTGGGCACAGAGTTATAAAAAATACATCGTTACATTAAAAGAACAGAGGTTATACAGTAAATTCACAGACATTTCATAGGACAGATAGAGTTGGAAAATTGGGTACAGGGGATAAAGGGCATAGGAGTTTCAGATAGAAATAGAGCAGCTTTAACATCAACCAACATCAGCGAACGGCAGCAAACGGTTCACACCCTTTGGCTGCGCCAAAGGCTGTGCGCGTTTGGGGCAAAGCAGATGCACTGTGGGGTGGGTGGCTGAGATGCAATGCAGCTGTGAACAAAAGCTCTTTGTGTACTCATGGCTCGTTAACATTCCAGTGGGTGGGGTTGACGTTCCACAGAGAACAAGCAAATGTTAACCCTTAGCACGCTGGTCCTTTGCAGAGGGGTGCCGCTCTTGGGGAGCCCCATCAGGCTGTGCGCCTTTGGGGCAAAGCAGATGCACAGCTGCAGCCTCTGTCTGGATAAGTGGCTGTGTTCTTCAAACTTAGATGTAAGCCGAACTTCTATCTATATATTAGTGCATCGTATTGTATATGCACAGTATGCAAGAAGTTCTTCTGTGCTTAACTAAAAACAATTTAAGATGGTGCTGACAGTAAAATAACTCCATACTTAGCTTGCTTTATAGCATTTTGTATGTAATGAAAGTCAATATAATGCTAACAGAAATTAGGATAAGATGAAGATATTATAAGGGAAATGCCAAAGAGGTAAAACAGATATTGTAGCAACAAATACAGTAGTACCTTCAATATCTTTTATTTAGAGGAACATTGAAAGAGGACGTCTAAGAGTAATAATAGATTCAAGGAAGACTCGCATTGGCAAAAGGAGGTTGTTCAGATAGGATGGAAGTGTACTGTACACCTTATACAAAATATAAGAGATTATGTTTATAGTATACATACAAAGACAAATAGTAGAGCTTTGCTTAGGGTACCTGGCCTCATATGCTGCAGATGAGTCATCAACCACAGTGCCAATCTCCTTTCTTGTCTGGAGCAATTCCTGAAACAGGTCAAAGAGAAGATTGTTAATAGCAAATACAATGTCACCCCCTTTGGGACAAGGAACTATGCACCATTTCGCCCAGTGACCGGTTTAAGACACTTGCACAACTTCTGTCCTAGGTTTTACCAGTTACTCCATTTTTCACATTGAAAAACTGATAATAAATGTTGATACTAAATCGTACCATTTTGGAAGAGTGCCTACTTGTACAACGGCTCATTTATCTTAGTACTGGTCATGTAACCTTCTTCCTTTATTTTACTCTGCTCCTCTTCAGTTCTCACCTTCTCCAGTTTTCTATAGAGCTGCTCAAAGCGGGATCGATCGATTCTCAGGATGTCGATTTCTTCTCGCATGTTGGCATTTTTTGCTAACTGAGCGTTGAATCTGGTCAGTGCCTGATGGTCAAGAGAATGGGAAAGGTGGGAAAACAGGTAAGGTGGGAAAACAGATGACAAACAGGCAATGCAATGTGACACGAGTAAGCGTATCACAATTGGGATTCGTGAAAATAAGTAATATTAGCAAATGTAAGGAGTTCTCCAAAGATGCTGCTAACATAAATTGCTACTTTCAATTATATATCTACATTACCCCAGTATAATACACCAAGATGGTTTGGGAATGTGAAACAAAGAAATCAAGTAGAAAGGGGGGGGGGGGAGGGGTTGAAAAATCAAGCAATCCTAAGTAATTTCACATGTATCTCTAATTTGCACACACGTGGTGTAGGGGGAATTTTTTGCTGTTGAAATTAGTATATATGAAATATGCTTAAAAATAAATAAATAGAGTATAAAATCTGGGAGTAGAGAGTACAAAATACAAAAGAAATTGCGTATACAAACAATTTTACAATGAAATGTGTTACTGTAAGCTTTTAGTTGTGTCTGTGATGAAATCTTTGGTAAAGCATGTGTTTACTTTTATATTTGAGTTATCTCGACTCTATTCCCCAGTTTTAGCCTTAGGGGGGGAGGATTAACTTGTAATCATGGAGCAGGATGATCTCTATCTCATGCACTTTACAGATGTAGACTGCAATCCCCACATAGCAGAGCCAACAAATAATTATTTTCTATAAACTGCTGCTACCTTACTTTTTCATCCCGCTCATACACTTTATTGTGAAATCCTCATGCCATTTACAGTTTTAGAGAAATATCGATTCGTAATATTTTGTGGGTCCCCTTACTCATGGCAGCTTGGTATTTTCCAAAAAATTATCTTGGACACATAACTAGGCCTACATGGGATTTCATTTAAAATCTAGCACTCACATCAGATAAACGTCTAATAATGTAAGCCGATATACACATTTACATGTTAAACGTAGGTTACCTTCGGTTCATCACTGACAGCTGCACCCCACTGGAAAAAAAACTGAATTGTCTAGGCTACATATGCTGAAGCACATATCTAAACATCCTGAAATACTTACCCTGTCCAATCTGTTCTCCATCACCTTTACATTTTTCTGTGCCTGGGCATTTTGTTGTATGGGTCCTGAAGACACCCTCACCTGCTTCCTCTGCCCAGACAGTTTCCTCTCCCATGACCTGATCTACATAAAAGAGAAGTGTTCATTCAACGTATCTATCTGTTCCAGAACCGACTGCCATCTGTTAAAATGTAACCAGGGCCAGGCGAGGGACTCTTGAATATATTTCTCATTTATAACACTGGCGTTCAAGCATGCGTGATCAAATGAATACGTTTAACCCCTTAAGCCGTGAGAGATCTGCAATGCTTTTCTCTTCCAGTAATACAACAATTTTGTCAGTTATTTCTAAAGAGACAGTGAATAATCTAGGATTGTAGCGCTGCAAACATCCCTCACGGCTGCACACCAGATCCTGTTTTAAGCAAGACACTTGTGCAAATGCATGGATTTCTAAAACTTGGTGTGACTAGTGGTCCTTGAGTGGTGCGAGAACCATTGCTCTTTGATCAAAGGCCCTTGGCGGCTGAAACGCGTCAGAGTTTGTCTGTTGCTGTTTTTTATGTGCCGTTAAACTTTTTGTACCCAGCATATTGCAATTTTGGTCCCACAATTTTTTTCAAAGGCAGCTGCACCGCCATCCAAGCAATTTCTACCTCTTGCTCAAGATCAGCAATGGTTTGCTTCTCTCTGGCCAGCTGCTCGTCCAAGTCATCCTGCTGCCCCAGCAAAGAATTCAGTTTTTGACTCCTTCCATGGTCACGGGCCTGGTTGCTTCGGCTCTCAGAGATCTCTATGTCCTTCAGCCGCTCCAGCCGCTCTTTCTCCAGTGACTGTATCTCTGCCCTGCATAAGCGTCCACGAAGGAACCGGAAACAAACACATGAAGTCTGCTTTATTAAGGGACAACCAATTTCAGAATTAAGTTGACATATTGAGCTTCATCTTCACCAACTGGTGGGGATAAAGCTTTAACATGTCCATTTAAAGCACAAATACCAATTACATTTCTAAGAATACTTTTTTTTTAAAGGATACCAGTACATTTGATGAAAAAATCCCAGAAGGTTATGACATTAGAAAATATCAAACTTTCCATGCATTGCTTTGTAGATCAGACGTTATAGGACTTTTCTTTATATAAAACATTTGGCACATTTCAGATGAATTATGTGAAATTGTAAGTTGTTCAATTGTTCTCTGAGTATCTAACTAAGAAATAACTTTCACTACTGTATGCCAACCAGACAGGCACATATCTATGCAAATATACTCCCCCAATATCTACAAGTCAATTATCTACAAGTCCACCACTCCTCACAAAACACATCGTGGAACTAGAGAGAGTTCAGAGAAGATCCACCAAATTAATAAAGGGGATGGACAATCTGACTTATGAGGAGAGGCTAGCTAAATTACATTTATTTACATTAGAAAAGAGGCGTCTGAGAGGGGATATGATAACTATATACAAATATATCCGGGGACCGTACAAGGAGCTTTCAAAATAACTATTCATCCCAAGGACATTACAAAGGACTCGAGGTCATCCTTTAAGGTTGGAGGAAAAGAGTTTTCACCAGCAACAAAGAAAAGGGTTCTTTACAGTAAGGGCAGTTAAAATCTTGAATTCATTACCCATGGAGACTGTGATGGCAGATACAATAGATATGCTAAAAAAAAAAAGTTGGATATCTTTTTAGAAACTAAAGGTATACAGGGATAAGCCAAATAAGTAAACATAGGAAGGATGTTGATCCAGGGAGTAATCTGATTGCCAATTATTTGAGTCAGGAAGGAATGTATTTTCCTCTTATGAGATATAGTTACATAGTTACATAGTAGATGAGGTTGAAAAAAGACATGCGTCCATCAAGTTCAACCTATGCTAAATTTAGACAACAGATACTTTATCCTATATGTATACTTACTTATTGATCCAGAGGAAGGCAAACAAAAAACCCCAGTGTCATATCATCCAATGATATCTCATAAGGGGAAAAATAAATTCCTTCCTGACTCCAAGAATTGGCAATCGGATTAATCCCTGGATCAACATCCTTCCCATGTATACTTATTTGGTATATCCCTGTATACCTTTCCCATCTAAAAAGATGTCCAACCTTTTTTTCAACAAATCTATTGTATCTGCCATTACAGTCTCCATGGGTAATGAATTCCACATTTTAACTGCCCTTACTGTAAAGAACCCTTTCCTTTGTTGCTGGCGAAATCTCCTTTCCTCCAACCTTAAGGGATGGCCCGAGTCCTTTGTACTGCCCGTGGGATGAATAGTTCTTTTGAAAGCTCCTTGTATTGTCCACGAATATATTTGTATATAGTTATCATATTCCCTCTTAGGCGCCTCTTTTCTAATGTAAATAAATCTAATTTAGCTAGCCTCTCCTCATAAGTTAGATTGTCCATCCCCTTTATTAATTTGGTGGCTCTTCTCTGCACTCTCTCTATTTCCATAATGTATTTTCTTAGGATTGGTGCCTAAAATTGTACTCCATTGTACTATCATTGGATGATATATCACTGGGGTTGTTGTTTGCCTTCCTCTGGATCAACATACTGTAAGTACGAATACAGGATAAAGTATCTGTCGTCTAAATTTAGCATAAGTTGAACTTGATGGACGCATGTCTTTTTTCAACCTAGTCTACTATGTAACTATGATAAATATGACTGCTATTTTCTGTCCCTTTGATACAACATAAACCCTACAAATGCTAAGGCTAAAACTCTCCTGGTTTCATGTTTTCTATATCAAAGCAATTTCCATTAAGAAGACCATGGGCAATATGGTATTTAATAAGCGGTACTACTCCATAAGGGCTGTTATATACAGCATGCTGCCGTGCGTGCCTATGCGAACGCGCGTGCACGTGCCGCATGCTTTTCCTGTCTATAGAGCCGGGAGCTGCAGGTATGTATATGTATGTGTGTGTGTGTGTGTGTGTGTGTGTGCATGGGTTGTGTGAGTGAAAGGAAGTCCTAGATAGTATTTTTTAAAGGAAACAAAAGTTTAATAAATATTTTTTTTTTCGTTCTGCAATCATTGACACACACACACCCACACACACACACACCCACACACACACACACACACACCCACCCACACACACACACACACACACACACACACACACACACACACTTGAGCGCAGGCAGCGGCGCGAAAAGATGATTTTCCTCATCTTCGCCGCTGTCTGTCGGCTCCCCTCTCCCTGCCGTGCGCGCACGCGGCCCTTGTATAAAAAGGCTGACTCATGTCAGCCAACTAAAATTCCGCACGCGCCCGGCACTATAGAACGTGCCTCGGGCATCTTCCGACACTGCACTACAATTGTCCGTAAGGCATCTTATTAGAAGGGGCCTTATGGAGTATCACCGCTTACTAAATTGATAATTTTCCTTGAATGACCAATTATTGGTGATCGCCAATAGAAAGCTGAAACATCTCCTGGTGATGTTGAGAATCTCTACAGGCCAATGGAGCAAGGCCGTCCCGGACAGCCGTTTTGTCTCAAATTGGTAAGAATGTCCACTGGAAAAAAACTTAAAGTATGTCGGGATCCAGGGACTCCCTGGAGGTCAGTGGACTGCGGATCGGCTCCCTCCTCCCCGTGGATCAGGTATTACAAACTAAAGAAAAATACCAGAGACTGCGGCTTTAAGTTGCAAACCTCATCAGCGGTCTGAATGAGACCCAGTCTTGAGGAGTTTACCCAATAAACAACAAAATTGAATTTCTATTAAAATTGTGATGGAAAATTGCTAACAGTTTTCACAACTTAGTGTTAATGGCCATTCAAGTGAATTGTCGTTAATAATTAATAACAGCCGTCGCATCTTGCTGAACGCCCTCCTTACAGTCACAAGATCAGATGAGGACTGAATTTAATTTACTCCCATCCGCATTGGAAACATCTGAGCTGAAAGATTGTAAATAAATAATTAAATCTGCCTTGAGAGTTGTTTTTTTTTTTTTTCTTTCTAAAAATGTTTTTCAGTTTTAATCCAATTTATTCCAGTGCAACAATTACAACAGTTAAAGTATCTTTCAGAAAGTAGTGGAAACGGTGCAAACGTGTAATGCACTATAAATTCTATGTTTTCCATAGGGCCTAATTGACTCATCAGCACCAGGTGAGATTTTAATGTTTATTGCAATTAATAATGGGGGGGGGAGGGGAAGAGAAGGTCTTGGGATCTGGAAGCCTCTATGGTTGCGATTGGGAGGGGAAGGGGAGAGGGAATGGTTCACCAATACCGTGCGCATGAATCCTGAAGGCTATGTACCAAGCACTGAAATGTTGTAGAAGTCACTTACTTTAAAATGTGTAACTCAGTGGTTTTCAAACTTGTTTTGGTTAAGGAGCCCCAGAATACGATTGTGAAATTCTGGGGAACCCCAACCCTCGCCTCCCGCCTCTCGTCCCGTCTCTTGTGCCTCTCCCCACTCACATTCTCCCTAAGGCCGCGTTTATAGTACTGGTTACAGCGACTGGGACGTTGCGCAGCGCCATAGCAAGTATATGCAGTCCGTCGCGGGTGCCCATAGTGGGCGTGACGGCTACGGCTGACGTCACGCGGTCGCGATCGCTGGTAGTCAAAGGATTTTTACTTCAGCGATCGTCGTGTGACATCAGTGGCACGTGAGTGGTTCAGCCAATGAGGGCGAACCACTCACGGCCACGCCTCCGCCACACCCCCGGTCACCCTCTCGTCTCTTGCACTATAAGCAGGAATCGCTATTACAACGGCGACTGCTGATGTCACGCGGTCACGTCGCCCTAGCTATAAACACAACCTTAAGCTCCCTCTCCCCCACACACTCTCCCTTAGGCTAAGACCATACAGCCTTCACTCGCACGGAGGCATGCGAAGGCTGCGATGTCACCCACGTGAAGCGTGTGCGTTTTCTGTCCATGGTAGACGTGCCGTGGGGGCGTGCCTAGGGGCGTCACTGAGCTGGTTCGCCCTCATCGGGCAAACCGCTCACGTGACCTGCCCATCGCGCAGAAAAATTAGTTTCAACTGATTTCATGCGCAACGCGCGCCCCTTCCTGCTGTTGCGCACGTGCCCACGCGGTCTATGGGCGCGATGAACGCCTTTAGTCAATGTGTTTGCAGAACCATGGACTTAGTCTTATGCTCACTCTCTTCCTCATGTTCGCTCTCCCTCTCTCTCTTCGATATACACACACACACACACACACACACACACTCCCCCTCACTTACACACACTCTCTCTCCCCCTCTCACTTAGGCTAAGGCCCCGCTCCCAGAGTCAGCGGACAGGCGGTGCGCTGACATACACAGACCGCGATATGCGGTCTGTAGGGAGCGGGAGCCGGAGCGGGAGGTGTCCGGGAGTGGGAGGTGTCCGGGAGTGGGAGGTTTGACAGGGAGGGGGGGTCGTGGCTTGAGCGGAGGGACCCGCTACTCTCCCCCCCTCCCTCCACGGACTCGGGCTGGAGCTGCTGATGGTAAGCAACACACACACACACACACACACACACAGACAGAGGCAGGCATTCACGCACTCAGACACACACACATACACACACAGACAGGCACTCACGCTGCTTTCCCTCCACACTCCTCCCCGCTCCCCGAAGCCTCTCCTCCTCCCGAAGCCTCCCCTCCCCATTGGCTCACAGCCACACCACGTGACGCGTCAACGCTAGGAAACACCATTTTCTTGTGTCACATAGCGGCTGACGTGCCACAGCGTGTAGTGCGCTGTGCCGCCAGGGGGGACCGGCTCCGCAGGATTCCCCTGCTGGTGGGGAACTCGCGTGTGGCCGCCCGCGCCAACGAGCGCAGCGGGACCGAGGTCTTACACACATAGACATTCTTACCCGATCTTCTCTTTCCCTCCTGTCAGCTGGAAGATGACGCGACTTCCGGCGCCGACCGCAGCAAAGAGAGGAAGGATAGCTGTTAGCGGGAAGCTGCTGCTGCTGCTTTCGGGAGCCCCCGGGTCACTGCTATGTGGGGTGTCGCTGCGCCACTGGGCTGGGACAGCTGGGAGAGTTGTCCCAGCTCTCCCCCTTGGCGGTCACGGAACCCCCGGGGTCCACGGAAACCCGGTTGAAAATCACTGGTGTAACTAGTCCACCCCTCTTAGTGGAAACAGCTGAGTAGATAACCCTGATGATTGAAATACTTGTATGCCCTTTACTAGATTTGCAGGATTTCAAGTAATTACGCAACCCATTTTCTGCAGATAGTGTCTGCAAAGTCTGGAGGAGCAAGGTATAACTAGCCCTTCCTCCCGCAAAGAGGATACAAAATGAAAGCTACAGCAGGTACAGTAGTCTTGTGATGTTTCATTTTTTTCAGACTGTGCATCCCAGAGTACCTTATTGCGCTAATGACATGACATTAAGACAAAAGGGCCTGGAGCAGAGGGCAGTCTGTCAGAGGTGGATGTCAGACTATAGCAGATTAGTTGAACAGATCTTGGGAACGGTACATACAGCTGCCTCCTGATAACCTCTTGGGACTCGATGCTGTAGGCCTGACGGTCTCCTTCCTGCAGGCGAAACTTGCGCTGCAGCTTGGTCAGCTCACTTTCCGCTGAAATACAAAGCATGGGCACAATAATCGGAAGAAAAGATGCATGAATATATTATGACAAAGCGTTTTAGCTTGAAGGGCAACTTGTGTGGATTATTTAAACACTGCAGTATGGGCCAATACATTTAGTCCCATTTGTAAATTGAGAACTCTCTAGCAGAATTATAATTTACGGCACTTCTATAACCCCTGCCTGTAACATCCACATCATGTATAAATGTATGAAATCGTGATCAATGTAATATATGATATAATGTAATACAATGATATAATTCTGCCAGTCTTATAACATACAGACTGGGCTGCTGAGCAACTAGTCTATTTTCACAGCCTAAGGCTGCGTCCATAGTGTGAGCGATGGCGCGCACGAACAAAATGCAGCAGCTCTATCGGGCCGGGCATAGTGCGCGCGATGAAGAGCGACTGCGCGGCAGAATTTTGAGCCGACACCCGGGTCACGGCAGCTTCACATGCACGATTCAACCAATGAGGGCGAACAAGCCTCGTGACTTCGCGGCCACGCTTCCCCGTCGTGAGTCCACAGATCGCTCGGGTGACAGGCGCGCGACACCATGTGCTCCGTCGCCTGCGTCCACTATATCCGAGGCATTATATTGAAGCACTTGCTACAACTCCCTGCTGCTATCTGGCGAACCTGATTAATTACTACTACCGGACCATTGGCGGATAATTTGTTACTTTGACGTTCTCTCTTGTATAGCAGATTTGTGCGTGTACCTTACTGCAGGGGTGAGCAAATTTTTTACACTGAGCCCCCCTTTTCACCCATGATATTAGTCAGGCCCCCCTGCCTGATGTAATCCAAATCACATGACTTTTTTTTATTAATCGGTATAACATTTTTAAAACAGTAAAACATTGCAAATGTTATAGGTTTGTTTTTAAATAAATCAGCATAGTAGTACTGACTGCAATTTTTCTCTATCTCCCCCCATCCTCTCCCTGATCCTTTATCTCCCCCCTCATCTCCACTCCCTCCTCCTCAGCTCTCCGCCTCCTGCAGTTTGCTCCTCAAGGCCTATACTCTTATGTGCTCCATACAGTGCACTACCTCGCCCTTGTTGCCCACCCGATACCATCTGGAGGCAGGTACTTCCTGCAAACGAGGGCGAGAGGCCCCAGTGGAGGGAACTGTATTCAGAGTTGGTTCCCCGTCCCGCCGGGGATTTGAGTTGGAGAGACCTCCACGGTGCACTGAGCACGGGAGAGTACTTGGCCCACTTCACGGACTCCCCCACCACCTGCCCCTTCTGTGGCGAGCGGGAGTCCGTGTACCATATTTATTTTAGCTGCGCCAGACTAGCTAGCCATTTATAAAACCAGGAAGCAGTGTCTGTAGAGGGAGGTCCCAACAAACATCGTGGCCATGTTCAGCACGCTGGTGCGCTCCCGTATCCGGGCAGAGTACTCGTACGCCGAGTCCACTGGGGCGGTTTCAGAGTTTGACTCCCAGTGGGTGTCAGATGGGGTGCTCTGCTCGGTATCCCCCATTCGGATTTTTTTACATTAACTCTCCTATTTTAGTGCACATTATTTTACTGTTGCACTAGATACCGGTTTATGTTATATTTTTGTTGATCTGGAATTTTTTCTCACTGCGTCCTTTGGACCAGCGAGTTACCTGTTGATCTGATTGGCCGGCGAAACTACCATATTAAATAGCCCTCTCTCCTTCTCCAGCTCTCTCCCCCTCCTCCATGCCTACCTGTAAAACAGTGTGGTGATAGAGGCAGGCGGGGGGAGACGATGGTCCCCAGAGTTAAGCAGAGGAGCAGCCGGCAGAGGAGTTGGGAGTTGCACGGAGGCAGTGCAGGACGGCAGGGGAGGAGCGTGTTGTAACAGCACAGACACCGGAAGTAAGAAAGACTTCCGAGTAGGACTGCTGGGGCACGCTCCTCCCCAACCATCCTGTTCTGCCTCCGTGCAACTCCCAACTCCTCTGCCGACTGCTCCTCTGCTTAACTCTGGTGTCCCACCCCGCCATCATCTCCCCTTTCCTGCCTCTATCACCACCCTGCTTCACTCTGCACCCCTCTACAAAATCTTGTGCCCCCCAGTTTGCACACCCCTGAATTACTGCCTCTACATTGCTACACTTGTATCCAAACAATGTTTGTGTAGAAATATTATCTGAAAGGGTCAGTTCCTTGCCTTTACGGCAATACAATATGTAAGCTGCCGATCGATCTGTTCTCCAGTGATCGATCGGCAATGATCCTGCTTCCCAGGGCACACAATATGGCTGCCTATTTCAAAAGAGGAAGTGGTGCAGCTTCCTAAATAGTTCTTATAGCAAGGAATCCTACTTCGTAAAGAAATGATTAAAAAGGGCATATCTAATACTACATAACTGATTTATAAAAAAAAAACATTAGGATTTTGAATGAAATGCTGTTTTAAACTGCAGCTACTTGCACTACTTTCTATGGGTCTTTAGTTTTCTCTTTCTTTAAACAGATGAGAACCTTCGCTGACATGGGCCAGGAGCCAAGCCTTGTGATGATAAACTTACTCTCCCGTTCTCTATTTATTAAAGGGGGGGGGGGGGTCAAAAGTGAAAATGCAGTTGGTTTCTTTCTAGGCCTCTTTGAACGCTTCAGGATGGGAAATGTCATATCTTAGAAACTAAACAACTTGTTCTGTTTTGGGTTCACCCATTTAGTGCCTTTAATATGTTGCAGAGAAATGTTGCAATGACCCATTAGGGCCTTATTCTATATATGCCGAAGAGGCACTTCAAACCTTAGCATTCAGGGGGAATATTTCCTAACTAGTACTAAGCCATAAAGTAAATGGGCTGTAAGGTATCGTATGGCTAAGAACAGCTTAGTAAATATGGCCCTAGATGTCTATTGATGGGATACTACTATAGTTTTATCGCCTTTTGCTCACCAATCAAGGTCACATAAACCTCTCTATAGCACAACAAATTGGTGTTTCCAAGCAGAACCAATATCCCTGTTGGTTAGACCCGAAACTGGTTTCAGGGATTTGTTTTTTCAATTACAATAAAATTAGATGGACAAAAATATATGGGGTACCCATTGTCACTATTTTGTGTAGCACATATAGGTTGAGAGACCCCCCAAAAAAACAACTGCTTTATTCTAAAATGATTGAGTTCTGTATAGGTAAAACAACATTAAAGTAATTGGATAATGAACTGATCCAATAGATTGGCTCATAAGACCTGTGCTTAAAAGTATGGCAGGAGGCCAAAGAACAGTACCAATAAGTGACAGTTCTGCTGCTAAATAATTGTTCAACTACAGTCTTTTTTTATTATTTGATAGAGCAAGTACCCATTCCTTCCTGGTCCACATCACTGCTGTCAGTTCGGCCGCTGTTTGCAGATCTTCTGTGTGGCATCTTGGGTTCTAATGAGACGAAACATAAAAAATAAAAGAATGTAATGTGAAATCACAGAACCAGCTTGAAGTTGCAGTCCAAGCAATATCCTACATGTGTGTTTTAATCAATCAGTTCTGAAAAAAAAAATACTTGTAGCATTTTTTTAAACAACCTTAAATGAAAATTTTCATGTATTATGATGTAACAAGCATTTTTGTTTCTATAGCAACCAGTTACAAAGTCACATCCCCTTCCTCTTCTGAAACAGGCTCTGGCACACCCCTTTTTGAGCCCTGCCCTCTCACTAGCAGAACACCAATTGTATCTAGTGCCTGCCTGGACACATGATCTTCCCCACAGAACTTTGTCATATTAATATGCAAATGCATTCCACTGACTGCAGAATACTCCTCTACAGCCATTTAGTGAACCCCCGAGCCGAATCTTCGTCGATCAATCTGCAACTTAGCTAATTACTTGTCATTGTGGGGATTGTTTTGATGTACATATTAATGGGGGAAAAAAATAGAATGTAAAAAAAATAAAACGGCAGCTTGGACAGCAGCTTTGTGCAATATATATATATATATTGCACAAAGCTGTAGTCCAAGATATATATATATATATATATATATATATATATATATATATATATATATATATATTTATTATATATATATATATATATATATATATATATATATATATATTATATATATATATATATACACACACCGTATTTCCTCAATTCTAAAATGCACCTTTTTCCGATTTTCACATGTCTGAATTCGGGGTGCGTCTTAGAATCAATGTATTAAAAAAAAATGTCTACTAACCCCCCTTTCTCACTTACCATGTTTCAGGAGCGGTCCCCTGTCAGCGGCAGGAGAGGTCCCTTGTCTGCAGAGGATTGAAGATGGACAGCGGGCGGAGGTCGGAGGCAGGAGAGCTCCCACATCTGCAGATGAAAGATAAAGACGGCGGGCGTGCGGCGGCAGGAGAAGATCAGCTGGGGAGGACCACACTGTAACACTTGACCGGTGTTTGACTTCCGGTTACAGTGCGCTCCTCCCCAGCCGTTCCCCTACGCGGCTTTCCTCCTGCTCAGCTTTCCTGCTATGATGATCTTCTCCTGCAGTCGCTGCTGCCGCATTCCTGACCGCTGTCCATCTTCATTCGTCTACAGACGTGGGACCTCTCCTGCCACCGCCGCCTGTTTCATTCTCCGCTGACATGGGACCGCTCCTGAAACATGGTAAGTGAGAAAGTAAATTTCCTCGATTGTAAGTGCCAAATTGATGGTGCGTCTTACAATTGAGGAAATACAGTGTATATATATATATATATATATATATAGTGCAGAATAAATGAGTTCTTCAGTATTCGGTGATACCTTTTTTATTGGACTAACAATTTATGTCATAGGACAAGCTTTCGAGAGTTATCCTCTCTTCTTCAGGTCAAGCAATATAGTATTGCTTGACCTGAAGAAGAGAGGATAACTCTCGAAAGCTTGTCCTATGACATAAATTGTTAGTCCAATAAAAAAGGTATCACCGAATACTGAAGAACTCATTTATTCTGCACTATCGCAACTGGACTAACACGGCTATTTTCTGCTTTATATATATATATATATATATATATATATATATATATATATATATATATATATATATATATTATATATATGTAACGGGTCTTCCCCCACCCACTCGCAGATAATACTGTGGAGGTGTAGGAACATGCAAGGTTACGCAGGTGTGGTGCATTACCTGTTGGCTCACAGGAGGGCTGAGCTTCCGCCACGGGGAACCTGGGGTACATACATCTTATACATCTCTAGGTGCAACGCCTCCACCTGGGAGGGATCCCAACGGAGTGGGAGGAGGCCCTCACAGGAAACAACCACACAAAGCGAACGAATGTAAAACAGGACTGGCTTTACTGCATAACCAACTATATCTATACACATTAACACAACCGTCATGCGCCACGGCGGACGCCAACCACTCTGGGCGTCACGGCGGACGCTACCACCTCTGGCGTCACGGCGGACGCTAATCACACTAGGCGTCACGGCGGACGCTACCACCTCAGGCGTCACGGCGGACGCTAATCACACTAGGCGTCACGGCGGACGCTACCACCTCAGGCGTCACGGCGGACGCTAACCTCCCATAGAGTGCTCCCACCCTGTGTCCAGTAACCCCCACCCAAATGTCTCGCACCCCAAAGTCAAATACCACTGTGCATGTGTATGTGTGACTGCGCAGCCACTATGTCTGGTGATAGGCCTGGTTGGTGCACGTGAGTTGCAGGTTACCTGCCCGGGCTCCAGCCACGGGTACCGCGATATCACCGGAGATCCGCCCGATCCGACGTTGTCCTCCACACCGCGTTGGGTGAATTCCAGCGCGGATAATATCACCTTAGTCCCAGGGTCTTTGATGGTGGTCTGAGCCCAGAACCCACCTCGCAGGGCCGCACGGCTGTAGCACTGCGTCCCTGACTAAGCTACCAATAAATGGGTCAGTGTCCCTATCTAGGGCCTGTCCCTATACTCCACAAGCTATTAAGTGGCTCAGGACCTAACTGGGGGCCTGGGGGCTGCTGGCCTAATGCAGAGGGTCACTGACCCCTGCATCCACCTCTTACCCCTAGCTGGTCCGGATCCTGACTGACTGTCACTGCAAAACCCCGCGAAAAGTATCTCTTCTTTTCCCGGGCAAATCCCTCAGCCTTATTGGCTCCCTGGCGTCAGGTGTCTCTGCCCCTATGCACCCTGGGGGCTGGCCGTCTATTCTCACGCATGCGCGAGCTCTCTGGGGCCTCCCGCGCTAGCTGGCCTCCTGCGCATGCGCGAGCTAACTGTCATGGCGGCGCCCTGCTCCGCTAGCCGCCGGGCCGGTGGCAACGCGATCGCGGCCTTAGCGACGGCCCGATCGCATCTCCGGCAACCGGCCCGCTCGCGTCCCTAGCTACCAGGGATTCCGATGCCGCTCGCGTCCCTAGCAACCCAGCAACGCGCGGCTCGCGGGACAGCAGGAAGGGGGGTGAGTGCTCCAGGGGGGACCTGGCTACATCCTCCCCCTGGTAAAATCCCCAACGTCCTCGCTTGGGACACCATGCAATACAACTATATACAAAAATTATATAATGAAAAGGGCGTAACATACTTATATAATGAAAATTTCAACAACCAACCGTGATTTCACTATATCAGCTCTACATCAGATTGTACATTTCACTGAACATCACAATAACTAACTGTACTCTGCTGCGAGCCCACTGCTGAGCCTCATAATGGGGTGCCCCAACTTGATCATAGGTTACCCGATTTGGAGGGTACCTGACTCTTTGGCCCCCAAGGAGTTGTTCCTCTGCGACTCCCTCGGGGGAGTAGTACACACAGTCCTGAGGCTCAGCCTCTTCCCCTGAGGGGAGAATTGTCTCTGTACAGTCTCTGTTAGACACAAAGCTCGGGCTCTGTGGATCCAAAGGCTGGCCTGTTGGTGCCACCTTAGTAGGTGTTGGCCTACGGGGCCCTTTACCCGTAGCTCCTCCGGGAGATGCCCCTTCTGTGGAATAGTCCCTTTGAGAGGGTCCCTCCATAGGGTCTTCAGGAGTTTCAGAGTGGGTCTCGTTATTTACAGTCTCTTGACCCACCTCTGATAGATCGGACTCACCGTTGAGCGGCGTGGCCAGTATCTCTGTCTCTTCATCTTCCACTTGTGGGATGGGAAGAAGATGATTACGGTGCCATACCTTTACCCGGCCATCAGTGTCTTTGATGCGATAGACCGGGAGGCCAGGCATCTGGGATTCAATTTCATACACTCCGTCTCTCCATCGGTCGGCCAATTTGTGTTTTCCCGGGACTCCGAGGTTGCGAAGCAACACAGCATCCCCAGGACGAAGTTCCCGATATTTGACCTTATGATCATATCGTCGTTTGTTTCCTGCGTTCAGCTTAGCTGTGGACTTTTCTGCTTGTTGATAGGCCTGCTGTAAACTGTCTTTCAGTCTTTGTACGTATTTGAAATGAGTGGCATTATGTATCCCATCTGTCGAGACTCTGAGACGCACATCCACTGGCAGTCTGGCCTCACGCCCAAACATGAGGAAGTAAGGGGAGAATCCCGTTGACTCGTGTCTGGTGCAATTATACGCATGCGCTAGGCCCTCCACATGTCGACTCCATTCAGATTTTTGCACACTCTGTAGAGTTCCGAGCATGTCCAGTAAGGTTCGATTGAATCGTTCTGGCAGCGCATCACCTTCGGGATGATACGGGTCGTTCTTGATTTTGCAATGTTCAGCATTTTGAGCAGTTCTCTGATCAATGTGCTCTTAAAGTCCCGCCCTTGGTCGGAATGAAGGCGGTTGGGAAGACCATAGTGAACGAAGAACTTTTCCCATAGTACTTTCGCGACCGTGATAGCCTTCTGGTCTTTTGTGGGGAAGGCCTGGGCATATCGGGTGTAATGGTCCGTGATGACCAGCACGTTACCGATGCCTCGGCTATCAGGTTCGATACATAAAAAGTCCATACACACCAAGTCCATTGGACCAGAACTCTTAAGATGGGCCATGGGAGCTGCTCTGGTAGGCAACGTCTTGCGTTGAACGCATCGGGAACAACGGCGGCAGTGTTGTTCCACCGCTTCCCGCATCTTGGGCCAGAAGAACCGGTCTCGGACTAGCCCAAAAGTCTTCTCTACACCGAGATGCCCGTGTTCATCGTGTAGAGACTTCAACACCAGGTATTGTAAGTTCTTAGGTAGGACTAGTTGTCTCCTATCCGGGTGGTTATGGTATTGCACCACCCGATAGAGCAAGCAATTGTCTATTTCAAATTTGTCCCATTCTCGCATGAGCAAGGCCACCAAGTCATTGGGCGCACGTTTCAGAAGGGCTGGGTTCTTTTTTTCAACGGCGTGTCGGATGATACTAGCGACCAGATCTCGAATTTGGTAGTCTACCAGATCTTTCCACCGGAACACATTGTCGTGCGTGATGTGCATCCCCTTTGGGTCGCAGTAGGCGGCGGGGACAGCCTGCAACTGGCATCCCAAAGAGTCGGCCACTCGTAACTCAGAGAAGGCCACTTGGTCATTAACTATGGCTGCAGTTTTACACATAGCCCGCACTCCGGGTCCGGGAAGTTCTTCCCATTCTTCATCATCGGGGGTGGCGATTAGTCCTGGCCTTTGGGAGAGGGCGTCCGCCCCAATATTCAATGGCCCCGGCTTATACTTCAAGGAGAAACGGTAGTTACTGAGGGCGGCCTGCCATCTGTGGCCGGCTGCATCTAATTTGGCCGACGTATTGATGTACGTGAGGGGATTGTTGTCCGTCCTTACCTCGAAGGTGACACCGTACAAGTAATCGTGGAGCTTCTCGGTGATCGCCCACTTGAGAGCCAGAAACTCCAACTTGTGGACGGGGTATCTCTGCTCACTGGGTGTCAAGCTGCGGCTGATGTAAGCTACCGGCCGTAGGCCCTCCGGGTGCTTCTGGTGCAGGACGGCGCCTAGTCCATTTAGACTGGCATCCACATGCAGGACGTATGGCTGTTCGGGATCCGCATAAGCAAGTACAGGCGCTTCGGTCAGACACTTCTTCAGCTTCAGGAAGGCCCGCTCACACTCAGAGGTCCATTTGTCACCGAACGGTTGGCGGGCTGATACAGCATTCTTCCCGGTCTCGGAAGGGTATATCTTCAACAGATTGTTCAAAGGTTTAGCCTTGCTCGAGTACCCTTCCACGAAGCGGCGGTAGTACCCGCAGAACCCTAGGAAGGATCGCAACTCTGTGACGTTCTCTGGGCGAGGCCATTTCACCACAGCCTCTACCTTGGCAGGGTCGGTGGCGACCCCTTTGGCGGACACGATGTGCCCCACGTAGGTCACTGAGGTATGGCAAAATCGGCATTTGTCTAGGGATAATTTCAACCCTTCGTTCCCCAGGCGGTCGATCACTTTAAACAATCGCTCTTCGTGCTCTTCCAGAGTCCTTCCGAAGACGATGATATCGTCCAGGTACACCAGACACTCCCGGGGAATCATGTCCCCGATAGTCTTTTCCATCAACCTTTGGAACGTGGCAGGCGCCCCACATATACCTTGGGGCATACGGGTGAATTGATAGAATCCCAGGGGGCAGATGAATGCTGTCTTCTCCTGGTCTTCCGCCGTCATGGGCACCTGATAGTACCCGGATCAGAGGTCAAGCACGCTAAACCAGTGACTCCCATTCAGCGCATTCAGGATCTCTTCAATGCGCGGGAGGTTGTATTGATCCGGGATCGTGCGATTGTTCAGTGTTCGATAGTCGATACACAGTCGTACGGACCCGTTCTTTTTCCGCACCACCACGATGGGCGACGCGTAAGGTCCTCGTGATTCCGTCACAATCCCAGCTGTTTCCATGTCTTGGATGGCGTTCCTCACATCGTCCACATCCCGAGGGGCAAGGCGGCGAGAACGTTCTCGGAACGGAGTGGCATCACTCATCCGAATGGTATGTTGGGCAATGCGGCTGCACCCCACATCCATCTCGCTCGTGGAGAACACATGTCGTCGTTGCAGCAACTGGGTGGTCAACCGCTCTTTCCACTCTGTGGACAGCGTCGACTCGCCGAAATTGAAGTCCAGATCGACTATCCGCTCGTGCGCGGCCGCCGCCTTCACCTGAGGCGTGGCTCCCACCGGGCTGACCGGGTATATGCATCCCAACTTCTGGTCAACATCAAACTCCATCGGAAAGGGGGAGAGATTCTGCACATACACGTGGGTTTGAATAGGGATCTTAGCCGTCCATTCCCTCACTTCGGGTAGTACTCTATACCCTCGCTGAACCTCTTCTTCTTCAGGCTCACTCTCCAGCGAGAACAGTTGGTCGTTCTGGTCTCGGTCAGGATAACAACACCAGACGGCCATCTTTTGCACTCCCCCTGGTAATATGGTTGTCAGTCCTCGTTGACGATTGTAGAGGTCCCCATGACGCTCCAAGGCATATACCCGATGGCATTCCTCTCGTAAGACGGGGTCTAGGAGCGAATCGGCAAGCGGCAGCTCGTTGGTCTCTTTCAAGTAAGCTCGGATTATAGCTTGCACTATGTCCGCATTGGTTCCCAAGATGATGGGGTATTTGCAATGGTCGTGGGGCTCCGGGCATACCATGGCCGCTACCTGCATAGGGTGCTTCTTGCCGGTGTTCAGTTGGAGTATGTCTAGCTGGACCCTTGCAATCCCATCGATGGGGTAGTCTTCATTACTCAATCCCCTAACCTTCATATGTTCAGCCGGCCTCAGAGGGCAGTGTTGAAGGTGCTGGTCATAGAACTTGCGATATATTATGGTCACTTGTGACCCGGTGTCCAATAGAGCCGAGGCGTATATCCCTTCTATTACCACGGGTACGATGGCCGCGGGGCCCACTTGACTGCAAGCTTCACCGGGTGAGGCGTCCTCACTGGGGCCAGCGTCAGCAGGGGAATCCGTGGTTCCCTGGGGGGTGTTCACATCAGGCTCGGCGGTCTGGGCGCGGCACACCATCGATCGGGCTGTGCTTCTTCTGTCGGGAGGTTTTTCTTCCGGTGGGTCCTCCTTCTCCGGACAATAGTACGAGATGTGGCCCTTCTTCCCGCAGTTGTAGCAAGATACCTCACGCCGGTCCGGGCGACCCTTATACATGGATGAGGACCGCTCAGTACTAGGACTTTCCCGAACAGACGACTTGGGGGTCGCTTCCCACTCAGGTGTGGCAGGTTTCTTACTCTTTGGGGCCGATGGGACCACAGGGTCATTCTTGGGGGTAGGTTTGGGTTTCTTTGATTCATGGAAATGGCGCTGCACTTCATGGTCTCTTATGTAATCCATTAGTTCCCCGTATTTAGGGGATACTGCCGCGACCGGGGCGACCCGCATCATTATAGCTATGTTGTGGTCAGGCAACGACCCCTTGAGTAGCTGTTTGAACCGGTATCGGTCCGCTTCGGCCGCGGAAATGATATGCTTGTCCAGGAGGGTGCCCAGGGCCAGCTGTAGGTCACAAACAAAGGCGGATAAATCTTGTCCTTCACGTTGTCGGAGGGCTTTGAATTGAGCCAGTAGCTCATCTTCGTCGTCTTTTCTGGCAAAGGATTTAATTAGCATTTCTACTAGTTCCTGGGCAGTAACTTCTCCTTCTACGCTCCGGTGCGCCCGCACTAACCGAGCGGCGGGGCCTCGAAGGCACTCGACCAGTCTTTGTCTCTTGCTGGCTTCGGAACACGACCACTCCTCTATGATTTGAAGCGTATGGTCCCTCCATGCCTCGATCCCCTCTTCTCCCGTGGGCGTCGGCAGAATCCCAGAGAAGGCCTTGAGTTTCCGGTAGTTCTGTGCTTGCGTCGAAATAGTTACAGCTTCTACTAGTTGGGAGGCTATCGTGTTCACGTCAAGGTTCCCACTAAGGGCCTGACTACTGCTCCCAGTTCCTACGCTAGACATGGTTGGGGTCCTGCCAGGCCGTTGATCAGGGTTGGGTGGGATGAGCGGGCTCCCTGCCCAGCTGGCGATACCTCCTAATCCGCTTGGGGTGAAAGAGACCCTAGGGGGGTCAACCCGGTGAGGCGTACTGGTCACTCGTTGGCTCGGGTGTAATCCAGTACTAGTGGACGCTTCTTCAGGAGATTGAGAGTCAGCGTAGATCATGCGGCAGTCCTCTGCGGAGGGCTCGGGTAGGTTTAATACATGGGGGGCCGTTTCTAAGCATATGTCACTCATGGTGTACAGGAGACAGGTGATCCCTCGGCCAGCAACATCCAGTTTATAGTCTATCACCCTGGCGGTGGCCAACCCCGGGCAACTTCTTACTTGCGTGCGCACTGTAGATAAGTCTGTATCAATTGCTACCCCGGTCACTGCAACCGCGCGTCTTGGGGATACTTGGTGCGCTAAGGCCCAGGCATGGACATCCTGCGGTGACGGCACGGACATGATAAAAATGAATCGGGCAATTTAGAAAAAAAACGGAACAGGGCACCCCAGGACTTGATCTCAGCAGCGCCTCCAAATGTAACGGGTCTTCCCCCACCCACTCGCAGATAATACTGTGGAGGTGTAGGAACATGCAAGGTTACGCAGGTGTGGTGCATTACCTGTTGGCTCACAGGAGGGCTGAGCTTCCGCCACGGGGAACCTGGGGTACATACATCTTATACATCTCTAGGTGCAACGCCTCCACCTGGGAGGGATCCCAACGGAGTGGGAGGAGGCCCTCACAGGAAACAACCACACAAAGCGAACGAATGTAAAACAGGACTGGCTTTACTGCATAACCAACTATATCTATACACATTAACACAACCGTCATGCGCCACGGCGGACGCCAACCACTCTGGGCGTCACGGCGGACGCTACCACCTCTGGCGTCACGGCGGACGCTAATCACACTAGGCGTCACGGCGGACGCTACCACCTCAGGCGTCACGGCGGACGCTAATCACACTAGGCGTCACGGCGGACGCTACCACCTCAGGCGTCACGGCGGACGCTAACCTCCCATAGAGTGCTCCCACCCTGTGTCCAGTAACCCCCACCCAAATGTCTCGCACCCCAAAGTCAAATACCACTGTGCATGTGTATGTGTGACTGCGCAGCCACTATGTCTGGTGATAGGCCTGGTTGGTGCACGTGAGTTGCAGGTTACCTGCCCGGGCTCCAGCCACGGGTACCGCGATATCACCGGAGATCCGCCCGATCCGACGTTGTCCTCCACACCGCGTTGGGTGAATTCCAGCGCGGATAATATCACCTTAGTCCCAGGGTCTTTGATGGTGGTCTGAGCCCAGAACCCACCTCGCAGGGCCGCACGGCTGTAGCACTGCGTCCCTGACTAAGCTACCAATAAATGGGTCAGTGTCCCTATCTAGGGCCTGTCCCTATACTCCACAAGCTATTAAGTGGCTCAGGACCTAACTGGGGGCCTGGGGGCTGCTGGCCTAATGCAGAGGGTCACTGACCCCTGCATCCACCTCTTACCCCTAGCTGGTCCGGATCCTGACTGACTGTCACTGCAAAACCCCGCGAAAAGTATCTCTTCTTTTCCCGGGCAAATCCCTCAGCCTTATTGGCTCCCTGGCGTCAGGTGTCTCTGCCCCTATGCACCCTGGGGGCTGGCCGTCTATTCTCGCGCATGCGCGAGCTCTCTGGGGCCTCCCGCGCTAGCTGGCCTCCTGCGCATGCGCGAGCTAACTGTCATGGCGGCGCCCTGCTCCGCTAGCCGCCGGGCCGGTGGCAACGCGATCGCGGCCTTAGCGACGGCCCGATCGCGTCCCCGGCAACCGGCCCGCTCGCGTCCCTAGCTACCAGGGATTCCGATGCCGCTCGCGTCCCTAGCAATCCAGCAACGCGCGGCTCGCGGGACAGCAGGAAGGGGGGTGAGTGCTCCAGGGGGGACCTGGCTACATCTATATATATATAGCGGTCATGTAAAATGGCTACAGTCATCTCTCCTGCTGACAGTAAGGCCTGGTAAGTTGTGGGCATGCCAGCAGTAATTATGGAGGTTTGCCCTCACACCCTGGTGGGGTGCCCTGTGTATGGATGGGAGTAGTCACATGCTCTGACTCCATGGTTAGTGATGTCAGAGGTGTGTCAGCTTCCAGAGTGTACATAAGGCACAGCACTGTGTCTAAAAGTTAGTTCTGGCAGGAGTTCTGGTTCTAGTACAAGTTCAGCTAAGAGGAGGAGGAGTTTAAGTTCTAGTTATGTTATAGTAACTGAAGAGGAGACTGTGTCCAGGGACCTGGCACAGGGCAGTGATCCCTGCGGGGAGAGGGAATCCCTATCTAAGGAGAGATACACCTTTTAAAGGGAGGCACTGACTGGACATGAGTGGCTAGATATCTACTGCGAGGGGCAGCTAGCCCACTCAGACAATAAAGATGTTCTCAATCACAAACTCTCTCGTGTACATGTGTGGAGTGAATGTACAGAGAGGAGCACCACGAAGGAGTTCCTCAACAGGATCATCCCCATGCGGACGCAGGGACCCTGATGAGGTGGAGGCGCTGCACTGGAACTAGGTGAGACTCAGACCACTACCTCAGCTGCCTGTCTGGACGGGTCCTCCCCACACACCATCATGCGGGAGACTCAGGAGTCCTGTTGCCAACAGGTGCACCA
>NC_134488.1:100548319-100715819 GCF_040206685.1 Ascaphus truei
AACAAGGGGAAGTGAGGAGGCTGCCTGCGGTTAGCATTGTTCTGGTAAATGTTGCAAGGTTCCCTTGCAGTGGCGGACTCAACCTCTCTAGTGCAATGGGGTACAGCTTCAGAGTGCAACTGATATTGTATTCATTAATAAACGTGCATGTTTACTTGTATATCAAGAAAAGGCAGAAGGGGTGTGTATGTGTACCAGCTGCAAACTGATGCAAAAACAAGCATTGCATTTTTAAATGAAAAAATAAATACCATTTAAGGCAAAAACACTGAAAAACCTTGTGCTGCGCGGCAATACAAGTGTTAAATACATAAGACGCACTTAGTTGCTGTTCTTAGTTGCTGTTCTTCCAGTGGCCAGAATGCACAAAGAAACCACAGTAACTGCAGGAACAGACGCATTTCTAACCCCCTCAGCACAGGAGAGGCCTGGGGCACATTACATGGCAAAGCCTACTGCACAGAAGAAGCCAGATAAGGCTGACAATGGAACTGGGTTACACTTCTAATACAGGAACAATACATCTTTGTCCAAAACGTGCTAGCAATCTCATTTTAGTACCTTAAACACAGGTGAAGAAAAAAAATGATGGATAAGATCTGTTTTTTTCTGTTTTAAAGCATTATTTTACTGAGATGCTAAAGCAGCAGTGGCCAACTTCAGTCCTCAAGGGCCACCAGAATAGGTCAGGTTTTAAGGATATCCCTGCTTCAGCACAGGTGGCTTAATCATTGCCTCAGTTAAACACTGATTGAGCCACCTGCGCTGAAGCAGAGATATCCTTAAACCCTGACCTATTGGTGGCCTTTGAGGACTGGAGTTGGCCACCCCTGTGCAAAGGGTTTTATATTAGAGATCTGAAAGGTTTGCACATTTCACCCTTTTTAGCTCTGTGAAAAAGTTTGCTTCAATCCAAAAACCCGCAACAGGTTTGCTTACTGTTACTGCTAAAAGTCCTTGGCCATTGCATGTGCAATTAATTTTGATGACTTTAGCTTTCGAAATTCAATCGCGGGACTGCTATTTCACCATTTTTAAATAGCAAAATAGCTCATTGTTACAAATTTATTCTGAATCTCATTTTTTGAAAACTTTTGGAGAGTTTGCTCGAACGTGTGGAGAAGCGACTGATTCTCACACCCCCCGCCAAAACATTATTAGCATTTCCCCTTTTTTAATTTTTTTTTAAACAATTATAAGTAATGAATTACAGCAAGTAAATGTAGGACTCACTGTGCTGACTGATACCAAATAATATTTGGTCATTATTTTCTGGGCTTAGTTTCCCCCCCCCCCCCCCTCCCTCTAACTTAAAAGAAATGTGAATATTACCCATCAGTGTTGTCTTGTTTGTGGTCTGTTTTCATTTTGGAGATAAAGTTACAAAAAAGCAATAGAGCATCAAAGCTAAAACCAAATATTGACTCATTAGGTGAAGATTAAAAGCAATGTTTCGGAAAATTGAGAATTGTGTTCATTTTCTAATTACACACGCATGAATTACGGTGCGTCTAATGAAGATCTTTGCGAGGTCTTCACCATGACGTCTCGCCTGTCCTCCAAAGGAGAGAGTGGATACAGGAACATACGTAATTACAGACGTGTAAGCGAGTGCAGAAGAAGGAGCATTGATTTCCCCAAGATCAATAGGGTGGGTTATTTACTATTGTCTTCTGTCTGCAAAGCTGGGACAAGAGCAGTGCAACAACAACAACACAAAGCACAGATATCAAATTAAAAACTATGGGATTCTTATCCCTTGATAAAGAAGATGCTATTTTTGCACTCGTGGGAGACATTAGCAAATTGACTTCACGGTGAGTGTAAATAGCTGAAAACTCTCCCACACCAGGTGTGGAACGGACCACCTAGAAACAGTACAAATGCCCGGTGGGTCCATGGACCAGTGCCACCGTGGCTATTAAACTAAAGGGGGCTTGATGGCGGTTACAGAGACCCGCCCTCTTGCCCACAACAGTAAAACTGATTGCCAGGGAAGAGGGCGGGGCCTCTGTAAGTGTCTCTTTCCAGAGCGGTATCTCCTGAAGTGTCGCGTTGCCATGACAATGTGATGTCACATGGCGATGCATCCCATGACGCCGCAACATTATGACGCCACATCATGGGAGGAGGGCCGGTAAGAGAGATATTGCCTGAGCCGATATCTGTCTCCAATCCACCCCTGTCCCAAACATTTGTGAATCAAAGATCTACACCACACCTCTTCCTCTAATATGCATTTCTGTACTTAATTCCAATTAATAGAATTAACCTTAAATGATCCAACTTGCCATTTGACACACAATGCATTAGGAATAATTGTTTTATGGTTATATAGTCCTTTAAATCGAATTTTACTAATAGCTTCTCCTCGCCATAACAGCCCCTGCAACTTATATAATATTTCCAGATGGTGTGAAAGTAACCTCTTCTCTCATAAGACAGGGTTACTTGCTCTCGGGAGATCTTAGTACTGAAACGCTCGACGTCGGTTTCCTGCTCATGAATATCTATCCCATTGATGAGATACAGTGCTTAACGAATACCAGGTAACTCTTTAATGCCATGTAAAATAATTACTTCATGCATTCTCCTCCCTTAAGCAGCAGTATTCAGTACACATTTTCTTTCAGGATTGTTTTATATCAGTAAGATGCTGGTGTATCCCCTGATTTCTCAGATATGAATGATTACTTATTGTGTATCTGAATATTTGGAAAAACAGAATGACTGCGCCACCTGTGCTGAAGCAGGGGTATCCTTAATACCTGACCTGTTGGTGGCCCTAGAAGACTGGTATCCTGATTAGGCCGCGCTTATAGTGGCGGCAAAGGCGATAGCGACGCCACGTCAAAACGAATGTATTGAAGCTGTCGCGTGCGCTTATAGTAGGAGCAACGTAACTGCGCGCCGGCTTGGTCGCGATCGCTGGAGGTCACTTTGATTTGATTTTTCCAGCGACCGCAGTGTGAAGTCGCCGGCGGCCTTAGGGTTACCAACTGCACAGGCTAGTTTTTATGCTCCTCTTTTCGCAATAGAACAAAAAGGACTATCAATCCAGGAATACACCGTAAAAGAAAAAACAGAATTAAATAAACCTTTCCCAATAAACTAAGGCTAAGGCCCCGCTGCACGCGCCCGCACGGCAGCCTTGCTTGCCGGCGGCACGTGCAAGTCACTGCACCGATCTGTGGTCTGCAGTTAACTTTTTCCGGCATGGCCAAAACGGGTCGGGTGGGCGCGGCCATGACGGGGGGGGGGGGGGGGGGGCGGGGTCAAAAAACAAGTACAACAAAGCAGCTTACAGAACTCGCAGCACTGCAGCAGCCCCACACACACAGTACGCTCTCCAGGCAGGCAAATGTAAAGAAATTAAAGCAGTGATGTGGATGATAGACTCATCTTGTTTTGTTGCTCTTGCCAGGAATTGCCTCCCAAGCCGTCTCCCGTAGCTCCAGACCCCTCCTCCCCTCCTCACTGGCTCCCTGTGACGCGCCACCGCTCCGGATCACCAGAGCCTTGTAGCTCCGGCCGGCTGACGCGTCACAGCACGTAGTGAGCCACGGAGGGAGGAGGCAGCGGGGCCCACCAGACTTGGCTGGGGGCCCGCGCGCACCGCCGACCGCAGCGGGTCCCCGGTCTAAGGTGACTTGTTGTAAGATCACAATAGCCCGGTGCTGGTTCCCATTAAGAATCTCTTTCTATATAGTGCCCCAACAAAACAAAAAAAAGCCCAAATGGTGATGATTGCGTCCAGCTATGTTTAGTTCTGAAATGGGATGGTTTCCAGTATGTGATGCAATCGATGACTTCATACACTGAGATACTCCCATTTACAATATTGTCAAACTATTCCATTTTAGACGGGATTGATGTATTAAATGGAATAATGTCGGTGTCATAAAACTGTCACTGCAGCAGGAACAAGATGTGATAATTATATAAGAAGAGATTATGAATACTATAACAGCAGAGACATGCTACCAAGTTGCCTTGGAAACCCGCAGAGTGCTGTTTATTACTAATCGTGTGCTGCACAGTTACTGTTTTTTTTGTTTCATTTGCAGCCTCAGTGCAGAAAGTACTTAGCGTGACTAGAAACACATCATTTATATACGGAAAGGAAGTGTCAGGATCTATTTAGGGACGGTTTCTCTTGAATAATGTCACTATGATTAGCATGCTGTTGATAGGGTTGCCAGGTGGCTTCTCCAAAAATACTGGACTCAATGGTGAAAGGTGCATCAGGTCACTTTGTCCAGGGAGGTAATACCGGACACATGCATGTCCAGTATTACAGTACCTCTCATTTTTTACTGGACCAATTATCCAAATACAGGACAGTCCGGTTCAATACCGGACACCTGGCAACCCTAGCTGTAGAAGATCAAAAATAAGAAAAGGAGAGGGGTTGAATGTTGTCACCAGGTCTGTAAAACCTACATCATTCTCCTACTTGACACGTCATATAATAATTAAAATGTAGACAAAACTCTAGGTTATGACGCGATAACACACTGCATTAGGCAGTGAGGCAATTAAAGTGAGCTTTTTAAGTGATAAAAACAGTTAGACTACAGTTTGACTAGAGGTGACTGGGGACTGCATCTACTGCACACTCTTTTACTCAAGACAACAAACGGTAAGCTATTCAGATCACACTATGATCCCATGCTTGTTAGCCTGCATAGCTTAACCCCCCACCCCTTTACAACTTCTTTCACTGCAGCCTCTCCCAAAACTGACTGCACAAAACACTGAAACCCTGAATTGACCCTAGCATTGCAATGCAGCAAAACACTTGAAAAGGTACAGGCCCACCCCTGCTGTTTAGTCTGCACACACTCACTCTGCTCACAACAGCTCCTTGCAGCACTGCCTACCTCTGGCATCATGAACCTGCTATGTCTTCTAACTTTTTTCTTTCTCCTGGCCTCATGGAGATGTTACTCCCTCTATCCACTACAAACTCCTCCATCCTTGCCCACACCCAACATCACCATACACCCTGGACTACTCAAAAGCCTTGCACTATCTACTGAATGTTGGTGGGGAACTCTAAAAACCAGCACACCAACCACTGCTCACTCTAATGGAAAACACCACAAATTTACAACTTGCAAACAACTACCCAAATTTCTACTCATACTATTACTCTCTCTAGCAGGTGATATTGAAACTAACCCAGGTCCTCCCATTTCAGCTCTGTCCCATGCCCCTGAGAATTCCACCTTTAAATTCCAAAAAGGGCTATCTGTCGCCCATATAAACATCCGGAGCCTGCTGCCCAAACTGGATGAACTAAGGGCATGGTGCCTTATGCATAAACCCAAAGCCATCGTTCTTACGGAAACATGGCTATCCTCTAAAACCCCTGATGCAAATATCGCCATTCAGGGATACTCAATTTTTAGGAGAGATAGGTCAAAGAGAGGAGGAGGGGTGTTATTCTATATTGCAGACACCTTACAATTCACACTGTTGCATTGCCCACCAAGTCCACCCTCTTTTGAAACTCTAGTTGGCAAAATCTGCCTCCCCTTTTCTAAGCCCATCTTGCTTGCTGGCATCTACCGCCCCCCTAAAGCCCCTCTACAATCCTTGACTGATATCACCCAATTTCTTGCCTCCATTTCCTCTCTGAATGAGAAGAGTGAGCTGCTAGTTCTAGGGGATTTCAACTTCAATTGGCTTGACCATAAAAACCACAAAATCCAGATACAACTCAAGTCACTTAACCTATCGCAACTCATTTCCCAACCCACACGAATAAACCTGAAGTCGCATAACCATTCCTTGCTAGACTGGATTCTCTCCTCAAACCCCAGCAGAATCCAATCCTCTGACATCCTTCCTGATATTTTCAGTGACCATGCAATAGTGTACTGTGTAAGGAAAATTAAACCGCCCCATTCAAGCCCTAAAGTTCTCCTCACTAGAACATTTAAAAACTTTAACCCACAACAGTTTCTGGATGACCTTACCAACTGCCCATGGCACAGAATCGATTTAATTCCCGACCCTGACTCTGCGCTCGACTATTTCCAATCCGAGTTCTTAAAACTCTACGATACCCATGCTCCACTACGCAAAATAAGGGTACGGGGGGCCCACCTTCCATGGGTTACACCTGACCTTATAGCACTCTACCAGTTCAGGGATGCCTTGTGGAAAAGCTACAAAGTAACTGGCACTACCAAGGATCTCAATCACTACAGATGCCTGCGGAACGTGTGCACAAGGCAAACAAGGTATGCAAAAGCACAATATTACTCTGACAATCTCCACCAAAATACATCAAACCCAGCTAACTTCTGGAAGGTTATCAACAATATATTCCAGGCTCCTAACCATCAACAACCAAGTAATATCACTAAGGGGGATATTACTCTGACAAACCCCACTGACATTGCAAATGCATTCAATGATTACTTTGTGGGGTGTGCCACTAACTTATTAGCGAAACGCAGCACAAACCACAAACCTGAATCTCATCCTGGGAGTACCCCTATAGTCCCACCCCCTCCCAACACTGCCCACAATTTTCAATTTAGCCCAGTATCTGAAGAGGAGATTACACAAGCGCTCCTCAAACTAAAACTAAGCAGCCAATGTGGACCCGACTTACTACAATCTAGGTTCCTACGACTTGGTGCCCCAGCCATTGCCAAACCAATTGCGTCCATAGTCAACTCTATCCTGTCTGCAGGCCATATCCCTAAGACCTGGAAAACAGCCAGAGTTGTCCCAATCTTCAAAAGTGGGGACAAAAACACTGTCTCAAACTACAGGCCAATCTCACTTCTCCCAATTCTATCCAAAGTTATGGAAAAATGTGTCCACTCCCAATTAAGCGACTTCTACACCAAGACAAATTTCCCTAGCCAATTCCAGTCTGGGTTTCGTCCCAAACACTCCACCGTAACTACCCTGCTAAAAGTTTGCAATGAAATCCAGTGCGGAATGGAACGGGGACAACTCACTGGTGCAGTATTCCTAGATTTTGCAAAGGCTTTTGACACAGTTGATCATGTTAGCCTGCTTAACAAACTCCAGAGCTCTGGAATAGGGAAACATGCTTTAAACTGGTTTCAGTCCTACCTATCAGGAAGATCCCAACATGTGTCCATCTCAGGCTCTAACTCCAACCCCCTGGATATCACCTGTGGTGTCCCGCAAGGCTCTGTTCTGGGGCCCCTACTCTTCTCAGTGTTCATTAATGATCTTCCCACAGCTTGTAAGGAAGCCTCAATACACATGTATGCAGATGACACAATCCTGTATGCACACAGCCATAGCCTCTCTGACCTTCAACACATACTTCAGTCTGACTTTTTGAGACTCGAAAACTGGATTTCCCAAAACAAACTGTTTTTAAACACTGACAAGACGGTAACAATGGTATTTGGGACCAAGACTAAATTTGTAAAGCTTCCAGTGACTGAGCTCCTGATTAGAACCAACGCTAAAACCACCCTAACACCTGTCACTAGTTTTAAATACCTGGGCTTATGGTTTGACTCCCACTTAACATTCGGGATGCACATTGATACCCTGACAACCAAGACCTATGCCAAACTAGGGGTACTTTACAGGAACAAATCCTCCCTAAGTCTCCTGGTCAGAAAGCGTATTGCACAGCAGATGCTAATGCCAATTATTGACTATGGAGACATAGTATATGGCTCGGCTCCTCAAACCCACCTTAGCAAACTTGACACCCTCTACAATTCAATTTGTCGTTTTGTTCTCCAATGCAACTACAACACACATCACTGCGAAATGCTCAAAGAACTAGATTGGTCATCACTAGAGTCTAGGCGCAAAGTTCACCTTTCCTGTCTCACCCTCAAATACTTTCTGGGCAAGCTACCCAGCTACCTGAACAAGCTCCTCACCCCTACCACATGCAGTACCTATCACCTGAGATCAGACTCCAAAAGACTATTCATGGTCCCAAGACTCAACAAAGTATCCGGACGTTCCTCCTTCTACTTCCGTGCACCCCAAAACTGGAACAACCTACCAGAGACTCTCATATCCACCACCAGCTTAAATTCTTTCAAATCTAAGGCTGTCTCACACTTTAATCTGGTCTGTAACTGTTCATACGCTGATAATATATATTTTCTTTAACTGTGCATGCAATGTCTTGTATATAATGTATACCTTGTTCATTTATGTAACTGTATTTGTAACCATGTATTATTTTGTTTTACTCTGTGCCCAGGACATACTTGAAAACGAGAGGTAACTCTCAATGTATTACTTCCTGGTAAAATATTTTTATAAATAAATAAATAAATAAAAAATACAGAATATTGCTTTCTGCAATGAATAAACATGACGGGAAGCTTATGAATATTAAAGCTGCAATTCAAGCTGCCGTTTAAAAAAAAAATTCCCATTCAATGTGTGCATCAATACAATCTGCACACTGACAAGGGATTAGTTAAGCTGCAGATCGATCAGTTCTCCTGTAATCAATCGCTTGCCACCGGGTTATTTAATTCAGTTCTTGCACATCATTCTGGGCAATGTAGTCCTGGAATATGATTGACTGGGCAGTTACTAGATACAATTGGTGCACTGCTAGAGAGAGGGCGGGGCTCAAGAGCCAGAGCCTATCAGAAGCCCTATCAGAAGAGGAAGGGGGCTGTCACTTTAGAAATGCTTCCTACATTAGAAACATTAAAAATGTCTTTAAAACGTTTTTTTTAATGCTACAAGTATTTTCTTATAGTACAGAACTGATTTATTTAAAAAAAAACACACATGTAGGATATTGCTTTAACATCCATTTTGAAAATGAACACAATTTTAATAACTTCTTTAACAATTAAAAACATGAAATAAATCAAATCAATTTAAATAATGAAATATTTAAAAAAAAATCCCCATACTGTATATGTTTTGTGAGCAGACGTTTTCATCAATTAGCTTTGTTATACGATAAGCACAGATCTGTATTGACAAGCACTCATGTGGGCGCCATCTGCTTGTGTTATCAACCCCGACCACCAATCCTAATATTGAGAAACTGTTACCTGAAATGCAAGTTCAGAAATCACATTGACACGTTTTCACATTCAGATTCTTCTTGTTTTTTGTTTTTAAATGAGGATTTCAAATTTTTATAGTAATTCTCTTCTCAATAAAAAATGTATGTGTCACCCTTTTACCATACCCCCCAAGTGAGATTGGGGGGTACGCTCCTTTCTGGCTACTCTCAGGTGGTTGTGCTGTAACCTGCTGGTAACAGGAGGGCTGAGTGCTCCGCGGTGGTGTGGGGAGAGCCAGGACAGGGAACAGGAGGGACAGATTACCTTGGTCTTCCTCTGGTGCAGTGCCTCCAGCCAGTGAGGATCCCCTGTGGATATTCAAGGGATGGACCCCCACTGACACTCCTTCATCACAGAGACAGGAACTCACACACAGCATGTCTTTTCTGTATTTATTTGCAGTCAGCTCCAGTATAGAGATTGGCAGGCTTTACATACTCTTTAGCAGCATATGCATTCTTCTTGAACCTCTCTCTCGCTCTAGTTCAGATCCCTTACTAGGTAGCATAATGTCCCTTCCCTCCCAACCCAGGCATGGGTGGGAGGGAGAGAGTTTCTGGAATCACTAACTTCTTCTCTTCACTCCTAACTCTCAACTAACTAACTAACTCATAATTTAGGAGGATGTCCCAATTTGAATATCTTTGGGGAGTGTCTCTAACTCTGACTCATAGCAAGCCAGAGCCGGATACAGATTGGCCCACACACATCAGGGGGGGTTCCAACCAATATCCACCCCTCAGATTGACATCCTCAGAGTTGATAGGCCTGCCCTTGAATACAGATACATTATTCAAGGCTGGAATACACACACAGGCCTATGAAAGGAATTAACCTTTCCACTGCCTGCACTAACAGGACTGACAGAGGAAAGGCCCAGAAAAAGAAGTAACTGCCGGAAGGCTATGTTACATATGTAATATTTTAATGTTTTTATTATGGGTAAACAGGGGGAGGGGTAACCCCCACTCAGCTAATAAGAAAGTAGAAGAGGTGGGAGGTGCTCCTCTGGGCTAAATAATAATAGATACTAAGACAGAAAAGGTCAACCCAGAGTGCACACAACTGGGTGTACCTTTTCTGGCTTAGTAGCTCATGTTTTTATTATCCTTGTTTACTTTTGGCGCTGTTTAGTTTAGGTTTAGCTATTCATTTGAACCGATGTAGGGGGCAGTAGGACAGCAGGCTGCCCAAAAGATTTGTGTCCATTTATTGGCAAGTCTGAAAAAAAAAAAGGTTGGCCACCCCTTGCTTAGTCAATGTGGTCCTCAAGCTGCATTGTGAAGTGGTTGCTACTAGACCCAATAAGGTTATAGTAGGTAGATTTTTCATTTGATACATTTCATTACATAGAACCCTTGCTGTTTAATCACAGTGGGACACGTGGCAGTGGAGTGAATGGAGCAGATATCGGGGACCTGTGGAACACATGCGAATACACTTATGGTTTTCTCATATTTGCTCAACGTTGAGCAGTAGAGGTCTTGGTAATATGTTTACCCTGCATAACCACTTTCGGCTTTAAAATACACAATTCAACGGAAAAACTGAAGTCAATTATATGACATCTCTTTAGTGGAGTTATATTTTTATATTATTTAAATAAGATCCTGCATATGACTTGAGCAGGATCTGAATATACACATATTTTAGTTATGTTAGTTATTTATAAAACCTTTTACTTGGAAATAATATGATAAGAGTTACCTCTCGTTGTCAAGTCTGCCCTGGGCACAGAGTTATGTTGAAAATACATGGTTATGTTCAGTGGTTGACAAATCACCAAAAAATCTACTTGCCACACAAAAAAATCTACTCGCCACCTAGTACCAAACGTGTGCTGCTTGGGCCAATATTTAATCGCCCGGGGGTTAAATCCACTCGCCCGGGGCGAGCAAATGTATAGGTTTGTCGAACACTGGTTATGTTATATGAATAGAGGATATACGTTATATTTGCAGAGATTTCATGGACAGTTGGAGACAGGGCCGACCTAAAAGGCTCTTGCCTTGGGCCCTGTGCCTTCGTGGAGCCCCGTGCTCCCTCCTCTCAGTGCTTACCAATTAGATTGTGAGCTCTTCGGTTCAGGGACGCTTTCCTAAATGTTACTTTTTTGTCTGAAGCACTTCTTCCCATTATGTGTTACTTGTATTATTTGTGATTTATATGATTATGTCACTCGTGTTACTGCTATGAAGCAGGGGTAACCCGCGGCCGCGAGGAAAGAGTGAGAGAGGAGGACGCCGAACTAACCCTGCTGTATCCCGAGCTCCTGCTTCATGCTGCGGACGGCAACTTTGTAACAACAGAAAAGACGTGACACAACTGTAAGTGTGATTCGTCTTGTGTGTTATAGTTTTATTAAAGTGTTCTCGCAGTACCGCACCATTCTTTTCTCTTTGTATTATCTTTGGGCAAAATCGTTTGGTGTATGGTGTGTGAACTTACCTGACGAAGTTGGTTGCAGGCGGCTGAAGTTCGTGGATCCAGGGAAGGAGTCGTTAGTTAAAGCACAGCTTGTATCCACCACGTGCATCAAGAGAATATCTTGTAAGTAGGCATTTCTGTCTTTGTAGTGAAAGTGCCCACTTATTGTGTCTGCTGCGCGATGGTCTGTTCCCTTTGTTTTATATAATCGGAGGACAGCCATTGAAGAAGGCATTCCAGGACTACACCATTGGATTAAACTGTTGGGACTTTTTTCCATTTGGATATCTATATGACAGTGAACATTGGTATGTCTAAAATATCTTTATTACATTGCGCCGGGGACTGCATTTCCTTTTCCTTCCCATTATGAGTTACTTGTATTATTTGTTATTTATATGATTATGTCACATGTAAAACTGCTGTGAAGCGCTATGTAAATTAATGGCACTATGTAAATAAAGATATACATACATACAGATAAGAATCCAGACAGGTACCATGCTGTAGTGTATACTATATGTAACCCTCCCAGCCCGGCTCCCTAGGGAGATTATATCGGTGTAGTGGTGTATTAGACATCGGCATTGATTTACCTTTACTCCGGGGTTGTCTGTGATTGGCTGAGCGAAAGAAAAGATGGACGCCAGAAGATTTTCTAGTACAACTTCAATCTTTATGAATGGTCCCAGGCTTGGGATCACTGCAGTCACAGAACATGTAGATTGACACAGTTGCACTTCTTTTCATCCATACTGACATCACTCTTTATATAAGTCTTCCCTCGGTGCCCACTCTTAACACACATGGGAGGTGCATTTACTTGTTACTTTACTAGTAATCACCTGGTGGACTGGGCCCCCTTCTTAGCAATATCCTTAATGTCCCTTTTACTGTGGGCCCATTCTGAGATCCTGGCCTGTTCTGTGCAATGTTACTGTTGCCTTAACAATCTTTGTTTGGAACTGGCACTTCCTCAAGGGGTTCTGAATACTGTGAGTTGGGATCTGCAGGTAAGGGCTGATCCCAGACATCCTGGAAGCACTTTTGCTTGACCCACTGAGGCATGTCTGAATTCTCGTTACTGGGACATGCTTTTCTCTATTTTGGCCATACTATCGGTTCCTGTCAGAAGGGGCAATGAACCTATCTGAAACACAAAAGATGGGCTTGATCTATGCTATACTTTGGGAAACATCTTCCCCACCTCTACTTTCTGGAGCTTCTCTATGGCTGCCATGCCGGAACTCTCTCCCAGAAACCTCTGCTCATGTCCTTTGTAGATCCTATGACACAGTACAGCAATCACCACTGGGTTAACAGACAAAATGAAGTATTTTTAGGAGAGAGAGCGAGAATTAGTTCCATATCAGTTTCTTAATTTCATTGCTGCATGAGGTCAATATGCTCAGAGTCGTTATCCAAAATTCATGTTACAAGTTTAGCTAGAATATGGGGTAAATTAATCCGTTTTTGGAGACCATGCAAATGCACTTACAGTATGAGGTTAAATGTGTACATTTGTAGGTTTTGTTCACTTTGTTTAACCTCCAAAACCTTATTGTGTTATAGTACAAAAGAGAGACAAGTGGTCAGGTTGCTGGGTTGCACCGTCAATGCTGATGCATACAGTACATGTTTTTTTTAACTAAATGTTCTGCAAATTATGCAGATGGTAGCCAATTTATAGTACCCCAAATGTAGCAGTACACTCAGAGGGGCATACCTAGATATTCAACTTTTCCACGGATGAATCAAGTGGTTAAGAATTGTGTCACTGATTTTTATGGGAGTTTAACAGGTTGGCTTATTGCAACAAATAGGAGCAAAATCAACCAAGAAGCGAGGACGCACTGATGAGTGTTACATTTTTATTACATGTATTATTTTGTGTTGAGAGAGTGAGAACATATTCTGCAGTACAATACAATGGGTGACAAAAGGCAGTAACATGCACATGACATGTAAACACAATTAAAATAAAGTATCAGATACTAATACAAGAGGACCCTATTCAGATTATCTTAATACTGCACATATTCCAATGAGACTAGAACATACATTATATAGGGAGTGGAAGTGTTACAGGGACAGGTAATGCAGAATGTCACCAATGATAGCATGGGATAAAATAAAATAAAAAAGTTCAGTGAAATCTGGGCCTCAAAAATATTTTTAGCAACAAGAGACTGTTGAGGTCTCCTTACTTTTACACATTCTTTATGAAGTTTAGGATAGGATCAGGCCCATAAATATTCATGCGGAGTATGGGTTCGGGGGTATCCAAAAAATAGGTGATAAGATAACGCCTACCCGGTCACATTAAAACAGTGTGTGTAAAACCAGGAAAAATAAATTACGTATAATGTTCTTATACAGTATATATTTCCCCTAGATATCCATATATCTTACTCCAATAAGGTAAGTGACAATTGCTGTACAAAATCAGAGATATACTGTACCTTGTGATGCTTTGTGTCTGGGCCTGATCGTTGTCCTCCTGTGTGCTGTCTGGGAAAGTAGATGAATAACAAACGAAAAGGTCCAAGGGACCTTAAAGCTGCAGTTCAGTCAATATCCTGCATGTGTGTGTTTTTTAATAAATCAGTTCTGTAGTAAGAAAAAATACTTTTAGCATTTTCTGTTTGAAAAACAACAACTTTGAAAGACCAATTTTCTTGTATTCTATTTTAACAGCCATTTGCTAAGGCACTGCCCCTTCATGTCCTGTCACAAGCCCTGGCCCACCCCTTTGTCAGCCCTGCCCTCCCTCTAGCACATGTCAGTGCAGGAGTGCTCATGAATATTCATGAGCTTCCACTGACAGACAAGCAGAATATAAACAGATCCCTTCACTAATTATGTCACCAAATTTCGACCTATCAATACATGGAGAACGAATTGACCGGCAGCTATGCAGTTCTTTAGGTAATTAGAGATTGCACACATAAAACTATTGAAGTAAAAAAATATATAAAAAAAGACTGAACTGCAGCTTTAAGAAAGCGCCGTAATCGCGAAACATGTTGGTCTTTTTGCCTCAGATCCAATTAAGCTATTTTGTATCCAAGTCACCCTCCTTCATCATTTGGGTGGTGCGTTGCAACTTTTTCGTTTGTTGTTAAAGAACATAGCAAAATGAGCATAGATTAGAAACCCATGAGTGCATTTGCATAATATCTCCATGTCCCTAAAACCTCTATCTTTCTCCCGTATCACATGGCGTACGGGGACTAAATTGCAAACAACGATTCTGGATGAATGTAGCAGTCTGTGCAGAATTTTACTTACTTTCAATAATCACCTTTTTTACCATTTGCAACACTGTTTATATTTTTTTTAAAACTATGCTCGGTTAAGGAAATATAAGTGATTAAAATATTAAGGCCCAGATCCACAGGGCGCCGTTACTGACGTAACAAGGCGTCAACTTAAGTAAACACCTCATTAAGTGTTATTAAGTATCTTCAAAACTCGATAACGTTAGGCTAAGTGCTGTTTTCAGCCCGAAAGGGCATTGCATTAAGTATAATGGACATTAGTTCTAGTGATATACAATACATAGACACCTTACTAACAGTGGCGGATTTGAAAATCCGCCCCCCCTAGGCTCTTAGCTGTGGGGCCGCCTCCTTGCTGGCGCCCCACTCATCCTTCTGAGCAGCAGCATGACGTCGCACAGCACCGCGTTGCTATGGTAACGCGACGTCATGACGTAATTTGCTACTGTGACGATGCTTTGCCATGGCAACAAGACGCCGTGTGACGACGCGGTTCAGAAGGAGAAGGAGGGTGGCAGGTAAGAAGGCGCTTATTGGTGCCAAGTACCCTTAGTACTGTGGGGACACTCATTTGGTGTATTGAGGTTGGGTGTGCTGTATATATATGCTTTGAGGTACAGGTTGCATTATATATGTGTTCAGTAAAGCCGTTATTACATACGTGCAGTGCGATTATTGTTAGTGAAAAAAGTAGGGAAAGTCCCTAGAATAACCGAGGCTACTAACTGGGCAAGGAGTACAACTTTTCCACTTGATTGAAGACAGACACCAGTAATAATAACTACTAATAGTATAATAAACCTCCGGTACTCACTCAGGGTGTTGGGCAATGGTGTATACCGGATAGAAGTACAAGAGGGATACCTCCCAAAGGGGCGCCCCTAAGTAAATCACGGCCCGATCACCTGACGCCTCACCTCTCCCCTGTGTACCGCGTGGAGGTAATTCGCCGGTCTGTACTCACGAAAAAGCCGTTCCTGATTATCACCGGTATGGATCTCTGGCAGCTCGTGTCCACGCTGCTTCTGGCGTCGGCGTGCCCCAACCGGAAGTGACGTCGCATAGAGAAAAAAATGTGTGCTTGCTCCGTGGTCACAGTATCTTCAACAGCCAACGCATGGATGAATAAAAACTTTATTAGCAACTAGTGATGAACATCAGCAAGAGCCACTCTGACGCGTTTCGTCCAGGCTTGGACTTTATCAAACGCGTCAGAGTGGCTCTTGCTGATGTTCATCACTAGTTGCTAATAAAGTTTTTATTCATCCATGCGTTGGCTGTTGAAGATGCTGTGACCACGGAGCAAACACACATTTTTTTCTCTATGCGATTATTGTTAGTATTTGTTCCTGTGTGGGGATCATCCCACTGTGCTGGGATCCCCCACAGGTGGAGGCGCTGCACCAAGGTGGACAAGTGACACCCCAGGCTAACAGTGGCGGAGGCTCAGGTCTTCTGCTAGCCAGACAGGTAACGGCAGTACCGGTAGTCCCTTTAGTCAGGGGGGAAAGAGGGCTACATATGTAAATATCTTTATTTATATAGCACCATCCATGTACATAGCGCTTCACAGCAGTAATAAACGTGACATAATACTATAACATATAATGGGAATAAGCGCTTCAGACATAAAAGTAACACTAGGAAAAGGAGTCACTGCTCCTAAGAGCTTACAGTCTAAGTGGTAAGTAGGAAGAACGTACAGAGACAGTAGGAGGCTGTTCTGGTAAGTGTGTCCGCAAGGGGTCAAGGTCGGTGCATGTGAGATGTATAGCATCAGCCACAGAGCTACCCACATGCTTCGTTAAAGAGGTATGTTTTAAGTCTTAAAGGTGGAGTGACAGGGTGTTAGTCGGATATTAAGGGGAAGGGCATTCCAGAGGTGTAAAGTGCAATTAGTGTGGAGTATCTTGTAACAAGCTGTTACTTGGTGGCTCACATTCTAACACTTGTGTACAGTAATTGTAGTGTGTGTCATGATATACCGTTTTCTTCTGAACCTTTCAGATTTGTGTGTTCTTAATAATGGACTCTGTTGGTCAATTAATTATTCAGCATAGCACCATTTTTTGCTACAGGACAATGCATTTTATTAGTAGACAAAATGCAATTTACAGTTTGATCCCTTATTACATTTTATCACAGTACTAATGACCAATTGATTACAGCCTCTTGGTTATTGAGAACTACTTACATTTAAGACTACCTTCTGCACTACTGTCTGGGAAGTACATTGCACTTCATGGCAGTCTTCTTTGTTACTATTAAATTACTGAGTTCACCATCGCACATCACAATGCAAGATAGAGAATCTCATATAATGCACTTTATGACAGCTAGTTAAACCCCTTATGCTGTAACTACATTTTAAGATTATCTATGCTAGAAGACTACTAATAGCACATGTCACATTCAGCTAGGCTCATAGAAAGTAAACATGCTGCAATATAATCAATTGTAAGTATATAAAAATGCAAAGCTTCTTCGACTTAATTGAAATATAATATTACATGCCCCAAGTGCTGAACTTCACTGCCACCACTCATGACATCTACCCTTCCCCCTGATTGCAGGAGTGAAACTCCCATGGTGGGAAATGACTTTCCTGTTGGTTATTTCTATAGGTTATGTGGCAATCTTAACAGGTTCAATGCAACATCTACAGTATATGGTTGTAAGCTCTATTTAAAATTGCACTTTTCACTATGAAGAAGGTGCATCAAGGAACTGAATGTAAACCGAGATAATCAGTGACACTATACAATGCAGCATATTTGTTTCTATGAAGTAGGGGGAGGGGGAGGGAGGTGCTTGATCTTCCCATTCCCACAACACCCCCTCCCAACACAATACTCCTGTCAATGTTTCTGATCTCTTGGCCTCCCTCTCTGGTACAAACAAAGCTGTAACAGGGACTTATACCTGTTGAAAAAACTATCTCTAAAATCCAGAAGGGATCTGGTTAAGTGTAGAGGCAATTAACCAGACTACTGGTTGACCTGAAGAAGAGCTGATGTCTTGATGCCACAGAAGGACTGTATGCTGACAGCAAGACAAGGGGACAAGACCTCTATAGATGCTGACCCAGGAGAACAGAGAGGCCTTCCCCTACAGCAACAACAACAGAAACAGATAAAAGACTTTCTTGTTGGACTGTCATTTATTTATTTTATATATATATATATATATATATATATATATATATATGTAGCCAGGTCCCCCCTGCCTGCCAAGCCCCCCACTCACCTTCCTGGCGATCGCGGGTGCCGCCGAGCCCAATGGCGGTCCCGTCGGCCGATCGGAAGAGTGGGGGCGGTCAGAGTCCTGCTCGGGGGTTGTCAGGGCCGCGATCGCGTCATTAGGGCTCCCGGCGCTCCCGAAGCAGGGCGGCGAGGGCGCCGCCAGCTTCTAAGTATTAGCACATGCGCAGTGCAGATTTTGGTGCGGTGGCCGGCCAGGGACATTGCGCATGCGCAGTGATAGCGCGCGAACCCTAGCCTACCAGGGACAGGCTCTTGGAAGGGACTACAAGTCCCATGAGCCTCAGCTGCGCCCCACGTGATGCCAGGGAGCCAATAGGGCTGAAGTATTGCCCTGCAGGCAAGAAAAGATACATTTTGCGGGTTTGCAGCTATGCAGTTAGTCAGGACCAGGACAAGCTAGGGGAAGGAGGTGAATGCAGGGGTGAGTGACCCACTGCATTAGGCCAGCAGCCCCCTAGGTCCCAGTTAGGTCTTGAGCCACTGTGTAGCTTGTGGTGCTATAGGGACAGGTCCTAGATAGGGACACTGCCCCAGTAGCTATTTGGATAGTAAGGGACACAGCGCTGAAGCCGTGCAGTCCTGCGAGGTGGGTTCTGGGCTCAGAACGCCACCAAAGACACTGAGACTAAGGTGATATTATCCATGCTGGAATTCACCCAACGCGGTAAGGAGGACGACGTCGGATCGGGCGGAATCCCTGACGTAGTCTGCGGAACCCGGGGTGGGAGCCCCGGGCAGGTATCATTCTTCAAGTGCACCAACAATCCTACATTATACTCACACGGTACCGGTGGCTGCGCAGTCACTCATATCATCTCACCTAAAGAGTGCGGGACATATTGTGTGGGGTTATTGGAAACGGGGTGGGATCACCCGGTGTAGGTGGGAGCGTCCTGCGAGACGCAGTAGTTAGTGTCTCCTCCAGAGGGGGACACCTGTTATACATGAATACGTATTGCAACAGTAAAGTCATTGGTTATTTCACATACAGTGTGTTGAGTGAGATATATATATTTGTTCTGCGAGGAACCACTCCTCCTCTGGCGGGAGCCATCGCAGGTGGAGGCGTTGCACCACGAGATTGTGTTATATGTATGTACCCCAGGTTCCCCGTGGCGGAAGCTCAGCCCTCCTGTGAACCAACAGGTAACGCACCACACCTGGTAACATATAGGTTCCCCCTCACATACTGTACACTCTATATGCGATTGGATGGGGGAATACCCGTTACATACATATATATATATATATATATATATATATATACTGTGACAAACGGCTTACTCCGGGGCTCCGCCGTCTGTCCGGGACTGTTAGAACACGGTCTTTTAGGGTAGGTTAAATGATGAGACGTCACGTACTGTTCCTTTAAACAGGCTATGCCTGGTTTATTCAGTCCCAGGCACTGAGACTGCCACAGTTTAAACAGAAAACAAAGCCAAACAAAAAGCTGCTCGTCTGAGCGATAACTTAAACTTAGATGTCCCTGACTCAGAGTTGGAAGTGGCTTGTCCACTTCCACCAACAAAATAAGTACCTTTGCAGTCTTTAGACAAACTAACAGAATGAATGAAGCGATTTGGGAAAGAGGCTTTCTCACCCCTCTGCAGTTCAGCAGCCTTCCAGGCTCTTGGGCGGGGCTCAGAGGAAACAGGAAACAGGTCTTATATACCTGAACTCTAATCAGCATGACAGGTGACAGAAAACAGGCAGCAGACAAACTGTGGAATGGAGTGCCTGTACCACGAGGCTGCCCTGTTCAGCTTAGACAGGACAGAAACTGTTCAGTATCCTGGGAGCCCTGTATATGGAGTTTATTACCAACCCCTGGTTTCTGTCACATATCCTCCCCCCCAGCTCAGACCTCGAGGTGTGAGCGACCATGGATATTAGGGAGTGCATCCTTGACAACCCGTCGGCATTGCCATGTTTGTGCCCCGACCTGTGTTCCACAGAAAATTTAAAGGGCTGTAGGCTTAGGAACCACCTGGTCACCCTAGCGTTCTTCTCCCTATTTTGACACATCCAGGTAAGGGGTGCATGATCTGTGACCAATCGGAACTTTCTCCCCAACAGATAATACTTGAGTGTCTCTACAGCCCACTTTATTGCGAGACACTCTTTCTCGACTATGGAGTAATTTTTCTCCTGGGGATTTAGTTTCCTACTTAAATAAAGGATGGGGTGCTCCTCCCCTTGAGACTCCTGGGAGAGTACCGCCCCCAGCCCTACCTCAGATGCGTCGGTTTGGACTACGAATTCTTTGGAGAAGTCAGGTGTGACCAACACTGGTTGGGCACAGAGAGCTTCTTTCAGGCTTCTAAAGGCCTGTTCGGCTTCGGGGGACCACTTTACCATTAGCGGTCCTCTTGCTTTTGTGAGGTCGGTTAGTGGGGTTGCCTTAGTTGCAAAATTGGGAATAAACCTCCTATAGTAGCCAATTAACCCCAAAAAGGTCCTTACTTGTTTTTTTGTGACTGGCCTTGGCCAATTTTGTATCGCCTCTACTTTGAGTGTTTGTGGTTTGAGTAACCCTCTACCAATAGAATACCCCAGATACTTGGCCTCCTCCAGACCAATAGTGCATTTAGCGGGGTTAGCAGTTAGTCCAGCAGACCGAACTGCGTCGAGCACAGCTTGGACCTTTGGAAGGTGGGACTGCCAATCTTCACTATGGATTACCACATCATCCAGGTAGGCGGCAGCGTACCGAACATGTGGTTTTAAAATTTTATCCATCATTCTTTGGAATGTGGCGGGAGCTCCATGTAAGCCAAAAGGCAGCACCTTATATTGAAAGAGGCCGTCTGGGGTTGAGAAGGCTGTTTTTTCTTTTGCCCTTTCTGTGAGGGGAACCTGCCAGTACCCTTTTGTTAGGTCTAGGGTTGTGAGATATCGGGCTTTGCCCAGTCTCTCTACAAGTTCATCCACCCTGGGCATAGGATAAGTATCAAATTTTGACACCGCGTTTAGTTTCCGGTAGTCATTACAAAACCTTGTTGTACCGTCTGGCTTTGGGACTAAAACTATAGGGCTGTTCCACCCACTTTGGGATTCCTCAATTACGCCTAGTTTTAGCATTTTTTTAACCTCTAAACTTATAGCCTCTCTCTTGGCCTCTGGGATTCGGTACGCTTTAAGGTTAACTCGGACCCCCGGTTCAGAGACTATGTCATGTTTAATTACGTTAGTTTTACCTGGCTGTGTAGAGAAGATTTCTTTGTTCCTTCTCACTAAACTCTGGACCTCTCGTTTCTGATGCACGGACAGTGTTTCAGCTATGCTAACCTCTGGGTCAGTTTCTTGATTCTCTGACGGACCTGGGGGTACAAGGGTTAACAAGACCTCTCTATCTTTCCAGGGCTTGAGTAGGTTTATATGGTAAATTTGCTCAGGTTTCCTCCTACCTGGCTGCCTTACCCTATAATTTACTTCTCCCACTCTTTCCAAGACCTCATATGGCCCATGCCATTTAGCAAGGAATTTACTCTCCACGGTGGGAACCAGAACTAGTACCCTATCACCTGGAAAAAAAATTCTGACCCTAGCACCCTTATTATACGTATTCCTTTGTGCTTCTTGAGCTTTCTCCATGTGTTCCCTCACTATGGGTAGGACTGCAGCAATGCGGTCCTGCATTTGGGCAACATGCTCTATTACACTTCTGTAAGGGGTAACCTCGTGTTCCCAAGTTTCTTTGGCTATATCCAGTAAGCCCCTTGGATGTCGGCCATACAATAGTTCAAACGGGGAGAAGCCTGTGGATGACTGGGGAACTTCCCTAATGGCAAATAACAGGTATGGTAACAAACAGTCCCAGTTTTTCCCATCCTTATCGACCGCCCGGCGTAACATGCTCTTTAAGGTTTTATTGAACCTTTCCACTAAACCATCTGTTTGTGGATGATAGACTGAGGTTCTGAGATGCTTGATTTTTAGGAGTTTACATAGCTCTTTTGTTACTTGGGACATAAATGGTGTTCCCTGGTCAGATAAGATCTCTTTAGGAATTCCGACCCGGGAAAACAGAAGTACTAACTCTTTTGCTATGTTTTTAGCAGAGGTGCTACGTAGGGGAACTGCCTCCGGATATCGGGTAGCATAATCTAATATTACCAATATATGCTGATGTCCCCTAGCAGACTTTATTAGGGGTCCTACTAGATCCATAGCAATCCGGTCAAATGGTACCTCTATTATGGGAAGGGGTACCAATGGGCTGCGGTATGCTTTGAACGGGGCGGTGATCTGACATTCTGGGCATGAGGAACAATAGTTTGTAATTTCTGCCAGAACCCCAGGCCAATAAAAGCTTCGGAGAACCTTTTCTTTTGTCTTTTCCACCCCTAGGTGTCCCCCCAATGGATGACTATGTGCGAGGTGTAATACTACGTTACGGAATGTCCGTGGTACCAACAATTGTTTAGTTGTAACTGATTTTCTTTTATCAACCCGATATACTAGGTCGTTCTCTACCTCGAAGTAGGGGTAAGCAAGTGACCTATCTGGTTGGCCATGAGTACTATTCTGGTCCCGTATATTTCCCCTTGCTACCGCTAATGTGGGGTCCTCCCACTGGGCCTTCTTAAAACTCCCAGGACTGACCTCTAGGTCAGCGAGGGTCTTATCCTGTACTGGGGTGGTAAGTGCCTGATCAACATCTTGATTTGGGGTATTCCCTACCAAAGTAGTGATGGGGAAGGGAATTTCACAGCACTCCTCCTTTTCCCCTTTCTTATTTGGGCCCTCGTCAACCTCCATTTCTGAAAAAGGGAAAGGATTTGTTTCTTCTAACACTTCGTTATGGTCTGCTATTGAACTCTGGGCGCTATTCTGAGCTGGGGACCACATTTTTAGAAAATGGGGAAAGTCGGTCCCTATTAACACATCATGTGCCAGTTTGGGTACAACACCCACCTTGAAATCTAAAGAACCAAATTCTGTTTCAAAAAAAACATCAACAGTGGAATATTCATGATTATCCCCATGTATACAACAAATTGCCACTCTTTGTGAACTGTTTACCTGTTTCTTCTTAATGGGCAATAGGTATTCGGACACTAGTGTGACCATACTCCCAGAGTCAAGAAGTGCCCGAACCCTCTTACCATTAACCTTTACAAATGCCCACAGATGGTTATTCAAGGGGTCCTCTGGGCTAGGGCCCATACATTGGGACAACAGCGAATAAGGTTCCACGCTGTTGCATTGCATGGGCTCATCATTTAGTGGGCAGATTTTTGCTGTGTGGCCCCTCTCATGACAATTTACACATTTAGGTACATAGTCTGTGTCCCACTTAGAGCCTTTTCCCGGCTCCCCATGTTGGCTATTGCCCTTAGTGTGCGAACCACTGTTGCTGGAGCGGCGTGAAGGTGGTCGCCGCTCTTCAGCGCCCCTTAACCCCGGTACCCTTTTACCGTCTCTGGAAGAGTCCTGGAACCTCGGATAGTGGGGTTGCTCCACGACTGTGGGTTGCGGGTGCTCTTCTGCTGCACTGTACCTTTCTACAAGGGCCACAAGCTCATCCGCATTGTGGGTGTCACTCCGACTGACCCAACGGCGTAAGGCAGAGGGAAGTTTCCTCAAGAACTGGTCCATGACCAACCGTTCCACGATGTGGCTTGCTGAGTTGATCTCGGGTTGTAGCCACTTCCGGGCGAGGTGGATGAGGTCATACATCTGGCTTCGGGTGGCTTTATCCATCGTGAAGGACCATGCGTGAAACCTTTGGGCACGAACAGCCGTGGTTACGCCGAGGCGGGCGAGGATCTCGAACTTCAATTTTGCATAGACGTTAGCTTCGGCGGGCTCTAGATCAAAGTAAGCCTTCTGGGGTTCGCCGCTTAGGAAGGGTGCGATTAGACCAGCCCACTCAGCTTCTGGCCATCCCTCTCTCTGTGCCGTGCGTTCAAATGTGAGAAGATAGGCTTCCACATCATCCGAGGGTCCCATCTTCTGAAGGTAGTGGCTTGCCCTGGTCATTTTCGGAACTGGGGCTGCCTCTGCCAGTGGAAGGTTACTGATAGTCCCCCTCAGGATCTCGAGTTCCTGCTGTAAGCCCTGAGCGAACCGCTTTTGCTCCTCTCTCAGCAGGCGGTTTGTCTCTTGCTGGTTTGCATTAGTCTCTTGCTGGGCTATTAACAGCTGTCGCTGGGTTTCACTCGCCTGTTGCTGGGCTTCATTCGCATCTTTCTGGACAGCGACATTGCGTACCAGCGCACTCACCACGTCTTCCATCTTGTTTGGAGAGAGAGAAAAAAAAAAAACCTTCTTTTTTTTTTTTTTTTTTTTTTTTTTAAAGTTCTTTAACCCCCAGACCTTTCAGTGTTCTGCCCGCATTCTCCACCATATATGACAAACGGCTTACTCCGGGGCTCCGCCGTCTGTCCGGGACTGTTAGAACACGGTCTTTTAGGGTAGGTTAAATGATGAGACGTCACGTACTGTTCCTTTAAACAGGCTATGCCTGGTTTATTCAGTCCCAGGCACTGAGACTGCCACAGTTTAAACAGAAAACAAAGCCAAACAAAAAGCTGCTCGTCTGAGCGATAACTTAAACTTAGATGTCCCTGACTCAGAGTTGGAAGTGGCTTGTCCACTTCCACCAACAAAATAAGTACCTTTGCAGTCTTTAGACAAACTAACAGAATGAATGAAGCGATTTGGGAAAGAGGCTTTCTCACCCCTCTGCAGTTCAGCAGCCTTCCAGGCTCTTGGGCGGGGCTCAGAGGAAACAGGAAACAGGTCTTATATACCTGAACTCTAATCAGCATGACAGGTGACAGAAAACAGGCAGCAGACAAACTGTGGAATGGAGTGCCTGTACCACGAGGCTGCCCTGTTCAGCTTAGACAGGACAGAAACTGTTCAGTATCCTGGGAGCCCTGTATATGGAGTTTATTACCAACCCCTGGTTTCTGTCACAATACATATATATATATATATACACACACACACATTTGTTTGGGGTGGTAATCAGCCTAGCTACCCACCCAGTTAGATAGGGCATATACAGTACCGTCAATTTATTCTCCAAAGTGGAGCAGGTTTTTCTTTTATGTTTGTGTTTACATTGTTAAAAGACAATAAAGCAATAAATCCTTATATTAATATCAACCTAAAAAGGTCTCCATTTGCATACCTCTGCACACATCTCTTACAGGACCCCTTTCACATAATGGAGAGCTGCTGCTTAGCACTGAACTTGGAGACCGGAGAGACGCATGCGCAGGGTAAGTGAGGATCCCATCACCTAGCAATGACAGCAATAAACGGAGGCACACACATGCAATGACGTCAGACGCCACCCAAAACATTGTGAGATTTACGGACCTGGAGTGGACCTATCAGCGACGACGGAGGATATCCAGATGACGTCACACGCCAAACAGGAGATTGTAGGATCTTGAAACAGACGGCGCGGATTGGTGTGAATGCAGGACACCGGCAGATAATCACAAACACGGGACAACTTCGGATTTAGGGACTATATATAAGAGACAGTATGGGTTGTTTGTATTATGCCACTTACAGTTAAGAAAGGCTATTGCATCGGTCGAAACGTCGCAATTTTGGCTCAATAAATGAAATTAGTTTGAAGCAAATCTGTAGTGCCCTGATTCACCTTTTTTCTTCTGACCTGTAAAAAAAAAAAACATGATTTATTATCCAGAGTTGGCGGCAACTACAAATTTAGGAAGGGGATTTCATATGCTGTTTCCTATATTCACTGAGATAAGGTACCAATTATGGTTCTCTTTTTATGAGTATGTTACGCTTTTTTAGGCCAAAGAGAACTATATCAACATACTTTGTCTTTGGTTTTACAAACTGTTTATATTTGCAGCACTGTATGTATATATTGGCTGTTGTACGAGCTCCTTTTGTTTTCTTACGAATTAACATAATAGCCTGGCACAGGAGCACATTGACTTTACATGATGGCTACAAATGTATATTTTCAGTCAGAAAGGCGATGCACATACGGTCTGGTTTATTTTCTTTGCATCCTCACAAATAGGATTCAGTGTTTAGTTTAGAGGTGTATTGTTTCACACAAAGCCCCTACATTTAGAAAATTCAACCTCAATACAGTACTAGCTTTGGCAGGGAGAAAGAGAGTGATGTTATTTTAGAATTCTTTTTATTAAAGAAGAAACACAAATGGCTAAATAAAGCAGTTCAAGAAAAGGTTCAATGCAAGACCAATAACTCTTTTAAAACAATAGATTTCAGCACAGTTAAGATACAAATAATTATAAAGTACTGCTATTCCACAAGACACCTTCCAGTCCTGGAATAAACCTTATGGCCCATTCACTTGAATATTGGGCATATTTGTTATAGTAATAATGCTCAATTTATAGTGTACTACAGGGAAGCGCAAACTTTTCCTGCGGTGCCCCCTGTCTTCCTTGTCCCGCTCTCGCGCCCCCCACCCCATACCTGGTATCCGCGTCAAATGACGTTGCGGGGTCATGTGACCCGCGGCGTCATTTGACGTGTGTGACGTCACGTCACGTGGCCCCTCGGTATAATTTGATGCCGCATTGCCATGGTGACGCATCACCGCCAGCTGGATCCCGGTAAGTGAAGTGTTGCCGAGGCCTCACGCGATCCCCCGGCATTTAATTTAAATGCTGTGGGAAAGAGCGCGGCGCATCTACAACTGGTCGCGGCCCCCCAGCAAAATCTCCCGCCCCTCCTGGGCGGGCTCGCACCCCAGTTTGCGCACCTCTGGTGTACCATATACTACCAATGGGCAGAATGCAAATCATGCACACTAACTAATAGAATGACCTCAATTATTGACGACGGATAATAAGATTATGTTTGGGCTGCCCACAATTATGTGAAACAACCAACAGGAAAACCAACACAGAATAGAAATAACCATCAGGAAAGTCATTTCCCACCATGGGAGTTTCACTCCTGCAATCAGGGGGAAGGGTAGATGTCATGAGTGGTGGCAGTGAAGTTCAGCACTTGGGGCATGTAATATTATATTTCAATTAAGTCGAAGAAGCTTTGCATTTTTATATACTTACAATTGATTTATATTGCAGCATGTTTACTTTCTATGAGCCTAGCTGAATGTGCCATGTGCTATTAGTAGTCTTCTAGCATAGATAATCTTAAAATTTAGTTACAGCATAAGGGGTTTAACTAGCTGTCATAAAGTGCATTATATGAGATTCTCTATCTTGCATTGTGATGTGCGATGGTGAACTCAGTAATTTAATAGTAACAAAGAAGACTGCCATGAAGTGCAATGTACTTCCCAGACAGTGTGCAGAGGGTAGTCTTAAATGTAAGTAGTTCTCAATAACCAAGAGGCTGTAATCAATTGGTCATTAGTACTGTGATAAAATGTAATAAGGGATCAAACTGTAAATTGCATTTTTTCTACTAATAAAATGCATTGTCCTGTAGCAAATTTTTTTGCTATGCTGAATAATTAATTGACCAACAGAGTCCATTATTAAGAACACACAAATCTGAAAGGTTCAGAAGAAAACGGTATATCATGACACACACTACAATTACTGTACACAAGTGTTAGAATGTGAGCCACCAAGTAACAGCTTGTTACAAGATACTCCACACTAATTGCACCTTACACCTTTGGAATGCCCTTCCCCTTAATATCCAACTAACACCCTGTCACTCCACCTTTAAGACTTAAAACATACCTCTTTAACGAAGCATGTGGGTAGCTCCGTGGCTGATGCTATACATATATATATCTCACATGCACCGACCTTGACCCCTTGCGGACACACTTACCAGAACAGCCTCCTATGGTCTCTGTACGTTCTTCCTACTTACCACTTAGACTGTAAGCTCTTAGGAGCAGCGACTCCTTTTCCTAGTGTTACGTTTATGTCTGAAGCGCTTATTCCCATTATATGTTATAGTATTATGTCACGTTTATTACTGCTGTGAAGCGCTATGTACATGGATGGTGCTATATAAATAAAGATATTTACATATGTAGTCTCCTTTCCCCTCTGACTAAAGGGACTACCGGTACTGCCGTTACCTGTTTGGCTAACAGAAGACCTGAGCCTCCGCCACTGTTAGCCTGGGCTGTCACTTGTCCACCTTGGTGCAGCGCCTCCACCTGCGGGGGATCCCAGCACAGTGGGATGATCCCCACACAGCAATAAATACTAACAATAATCGCACCGCACGTATGTATTAACAGCTTTACTGAACACCAAAAGTGTGTATGGTAGCGCTACCCGTGAACCGTTGGTGCACTTTGTTGAGGTAGCTGCTGGGTACTACAGTACCCGGTGCAGCCGACTAGCAACAGGGATCCGCTGATCCAGCAACGTCGTCGTCCGCGAAGGCGTCCGCCTCTGCATTGGGTGAACTCTGGTAGGAGGTTCTCACCTTTGAGAGTCTGTTAACATAGGGGGTCTAGTCCCAGACCACAGGCCATGAGTCTCTGCACGGTGTCATTGCTGATGCCTTACATGCTACTGGGGAAATGTCCCTAGCTGGGGGCCTTTCCCTGAAGCAGCCACAATCTATTAGGTGAGTGGGGCCTATCTTGGACCTAAGAGGGTAATCTGACCTAGTCTGGGTGCCACTGACACCCAGACCCTACCTTCCCCTTCTCTGTCCTGGCTCCAACTGCCAGCGCGAGCTCCTTCGCGCCAAAACTCCTCTCTCCCCTCACCGTGAATCCCGCAGCCCTATTGGCTGAGCCGCGCCGCATATCGGCCTGCCCAAGGGGATCATGGGAGATGTAGTTCCCCTGCGGACCCTTCCTAACATGGCCCGCACTCTGACAAAGCCACCTCCACTGACCTCGGAACCTCTAGGCGCATGTGCGAGCCATCTATGCGCATGCACAAGACGTCGATGCGCATGCACTGCAATTAAAGATGGAGTTGCCTTTACCGGAGCTCCCAGCAACCCGGTACTGCCTCCGGTCACTCTCCGCACGAAGCCGCAACCCCCTGAACACCTCAACCCCCACCGGAGTAGTCCTTGTAACTGTCCCCTCCCGCACACCGGAGGTAAGAGGGGTAACCTGGCTACACATAGTTACATAATTACATAATAGATGAGGTTGAAAAAGGACATGCGTCTTTCAATTTCAACCTATTTACATCACAGGACCTTTACATCACAGGACCTTTACATCACAGGACCATTACATCACAACACCTTAACATCACAGCGCCTTTACATCACAGCACCTTTACATCACAGCACCTTTACATCACAGCACCTTAACATCACAGCGCCTTTACATCACAGCGCCTTTACATCACCAGACCTTTACATCACAGCGTCTTTACATCACAGGACCTTTACATCACAGCGTCTTTACATCACAGCACCTTTACATCACAGCGCCTTTACATCACAGGACCTTTACATCACAGCACCTTTACATCACAGCGCCTTTACATCACAGCACCTTTACATCACCGGACCTTTACATCACAGCGCCTTTACATCACAGGACCTTTACATCACAGCGTCTTTACATCACAGGACCTTTACATCACAGCGCCTTTACATCACAGGACCTTTACATCACAGGACCTTTACATCACCGGACCTTTACATCACAGGACCTTTACATCACAGCACCTTTACATCACAGGACCTTTACATCACAGCGCCTTTACATCACCGGACCTTTACATCACAGGACCTTAACATCACAGCGCCTTTACATCACAGCACCTTTACATCACAGCGCCTTTACATCACAGGACCTTTACATCACAGCGCCTTTACATCACAGCGCCTTTACATCACAGCGCCTTTACATCACAGGACCTTTACATCACAGCGCCTTTACATCACAGCGCCTTTACATCACAGCGCCTTTACATCACAGGACCTTTACATCACAGGACCTTTACATCACAGCGCCTTTACATCACAGGACCTTTACATCACAGGACCTTTACATCACAGCGCCTTTACATCACAGCACCTTTACATCACAGCGTCTTTACATCACAGCACCTTTACATCACAGCGCCTTTACATCACAGGACCTTTACATCACAGCGTCTTTACATCACAGCACCTTTACATCACAGCGCCTTTACATCACAGCGCCTTTACATCACAGCGTCTTTACATCACAGCACCTTTACATCACAGCGTCTTTACATCACAGCACCTTTACATCACAGCACCTTTACATCACAGCGCCTTTACATCACAGCACCTTTACATCACCGGACCTTTACACCACAGCGCCTTTACATCACAGCACCTTTACATCACAGCGCCTTTACATCACAGCGCCTTTACATCACAGCACCTTTACATCACAGCACCTTTACATCACAGCGCCTTTACACCACCGGACCTTTACACGACAGCGCCTTTACATCACAGCGCCTTTACATCACAGCACCTTTACATCACAGCACCTTTACATCACAGCACCTTTACATCACAGCGCCTTTACATCATAGCACCTTTACATCACAGCACCTTTACATCACAGCGCCTTTACATCACAGCACCTTTACATCACAGCGCCTTTACATCACAGGACCTTTACATCACAGCGCCTTTACATCACAGGACCTTTACATCACAGCACCTTTACATCACAGCGCCTTTACATCACAGCGCCTTTACATCACAGCGCCTTTACACCACAGCGACTTTACATCACAGCACCTTTACATCACAGGACCTTTACATCACAGCGCCTTTACATCACAGCGCCTTTACACCACAGCGACTTTACATCACAGCACCTTTACATCACAGCACCTTTACATCACAGCGCCTTTACATCACAGCGCCTTTACATCACAGCGCCTTTACATCACAGCGCTTTTACATCACAGCACCTTTACATCATAGTGCCTTTACATCACAGCGCCGTTACATCACAGCGCCTTTACACCACAGCGCCTTTACATCACAGCACCTTTACATCACAGCGCCTTTACACCACCGGACCTTTACACGACAGCGCCTTTACATCACAGCGCCTTTACATGACAGCACCTTTACATCACAGCGCCTTTACATCACAGCGCCTTTACATCACAGCGCCTTTACATCACAGCGCCTTTACATCACAGCGCCTTTACATCACAGCGCCTTTACATCACAGCACCTTTACATCACAGCGCCTTTACATCACCGGACCTTTACATCACCGGACCTTTACATCACAGCACCTTTACATCACAGCGCCTTTACATCACCGGACCTTTACTTCACAGCGCCTTTACATCACAGCACCTTTACATCACCGGACCTTTACATCACAGCACCTTTACATCACAGCGCCTTTACATCACCGGACCTTTACTTCACAGCACCTTTACATCACAGCACCTTTACATCACAGCACCTTTACATCACAGGACCTTTACATCACCGGACCTTTACATCACAAGACCTTTACATCACAGCGCATTTACATCACCGGACCTTTACTTCACAGCGCCTTTACATCACAGCGCCTTTACATCACAGCACCTTTACATCACAGGACCTTTACATCACAGCGCCTTTACATCACAGCGCCTTTACATCACAGCGCCTTTACATCACAGCGCCTTTACATCACAGCGCCTTTACATCACAGCACCTTTACATCACAGCGCCTTTACATCACAGCGCCTTTACATCACAGCGCCTTTACATCACAGCGCCTTTACATCACAGCGCCTTTACATCACAGCACCTTTACATCACAGCGCCTTTACATCACAGCACCTTTACATCACAGCACCTTTACATCACAGCGCCTTTACATCACAGCACCTTTACATCACAGGACCTTTACATCACCGGACCTTTACATCACAAGACCTTTACATCACAGCGCCTTTACATCACCGGACCTTTACGTCACAGCGCCTTTACATCACAGCACCTTTACATCACCGGACCTTTACATCACAGCGCCTTTACATCACAGCGCCTTTACATCACAGCGCCTTTACATGACAGCACCTTTACATCACAGCGCCTTTACATCACAGCGCCTTTACATCACAGCGCCTTTACATCACAGCGCCTTTACATCACAGCGCCTTTACATCACAGCGCCTTTACATCACAGCACCTTTACATCACAGCGCCTTTACATCACCGGACCTTTACATCACCGGACCTTTACATCACAGCACCTTTACATCACAGCGCCTTTACATCACCGGACCTTTACTTCACAGCGCCTTTACATCACAGCACCTTTACATCACCGGACCTTTACATCACAGCACCTTTACATCACAGCGCCTTTACATCACCGGACCTTTACTTCACAGCACCTTTACATCACAGCACCTTTACATCACAGCACCTTTACATCACAGGACCTTTACATCACCGGACCTTTACATCACAAGACCTTTACATCACAGCGCATTTACATCACCGGACCTTTACTTCACAGCGCCTTTACATCACAGCGCCTTTACATCACAGCACCTTTACATCACAGGACCTTTACATCACAGCGCCTTTACATCACAGCGCCTTTACATCACAGCGCCTTTACATCACAGCGCCTTTACATCACAGCGCCTTTACATCACAGCACCTTTACATCACAGCGCCTTTACATCACAGCGCCTTTACATCACAGCGCCTTTACATCACAGCGCCTTTACATCACAGCGCCTTTACATCACAGCACCTTTACATCACAGCGCCTTTACATCACAGCACCTTTACATCACAGCACCTTTACATCACAGCGCCTTTACATCACAGCACCTTTACATCACAGGACCTTTACATCACCGGACCTTTACATCACAAGACCTTTACATCACAGCGCCTTTACATCACCGGACCTTTACGTCACAGCGCCTTTACATCACAGCACCTTTACATCACCGGACCTTTACATCACAGCGCCTTTACATCACAGCGCCTTTACATCACAGGACCTTTACATCACAGCGCCTTTACATCACAGCGCCTTTACATCACAGCGCCTTTACATCACAGCACCTTTACATCACAGGACCTTTACATCACAGCGCCTTTACATCACAGCGCCTTTACATCACAGCGCCTTTACATCACAGCGCCTTTACATCACAGCACTGTTACATCACAGCGCCTTTACATCACAGCACCTTTACATCACAGGACCTTTACATCACAGCGCCTTTACATCACAGCGCCTTTACACCACAGCGACTTTACATCACAGCACCTTTACATCACAGCACATTTACATCACAGCGCCTTTACATCACAGCACCTTTACATCACCGGACCTTTACACCACAGCGCCTTTACATCACAGCACCTTTACATCACAGCGCCTTTACATCACAGCGCCTTTACATCACAGCACCTTTACATCACAGCGCCTTTACATCACAGCGCCTTTACACAACAGCGCATTTACATCACAGCACCTTTACATCACAGCGCCTTTACACCACCGGACCTTTACACGACAGCGCCTTTACATCACAGCGCCTTTACATGACAGCACCTTTACATCACAGCGCCTTTACATCACAGCACCTTTACATCACAGCGCCTTTACATCACAGCGCCTTTACATCACAGCGCCTTTACATCACAGCGCCTTTACATCACAGCACCTTTACATCACAGCGCCTTTACATCACCGGACCTTTACATCACCGGACCTTTACATCACAGCACCTTTACATCACAGCGCCTTTACATCACCGGACCTTTACTTCGCAGCGCCTTTACATCACAGCACCTTTACATCACCGGACCTTTACATCACAGCGCCTTTACATCACAGGACCTTTACATCACAGCGTCTTTACATCACAGCACCTTTACATCACAGCGCCTTTACATCACAGGACCTTTACATCACAGGACCTTTACATCACCGGACCTTTACATCACAGGACCTTTACATCACAGCGTCTTTACATCACAGCACCTTTACATCACAGCGCCTTTACATCACAGGACCTTTACATCACAGGACCTTTACATCACCGGACCTTTACATCACAGGACCTTTACCTCACAGCACCTTTACATCACAGCACCTTAACATCACAGCGCCTTTACATCACAGCACCTTTACATCACAGCGCCTTTACATCACAGGACCTTTACATCACAGCGCCTTTACATCACAGCGCCTTTACATCACAGGACCTTTACATCACAGCGCCTTTACATCACAGGACCTTTACATCACAGGACCTTTACATCACAGCGCCATTACATCACAGCACCTTTACATCACAGCGTCTTTACATCACAGCACCTTTACATCACAGCGCCTTTACATCACAGCGCCTTTACATCACAGGACCTTTACATCACAGCGTCTTTACATCACAGCACCTTTACATCACAGCGCCTTTACATCACAGCGCCTTTACATCACAGCGTCTTTACATCACAGCACCTTTACATCACAGCGTCTTTACATCACAGCGCCTTTACATCACAGCGCCTTTACATCACAGCGCCTTTACATCACAGCACCTTTACATCACAGCGCCTTTACATCACAGCGCCTTTACATCACAGCGTCTTTACATCACAGCACCTTTACATCACAGCGCCTTTACATCACAGGACCTTTACATCACAGCACCTTTACATCACAGCGTCTTTACATCACAGCACCTTTACATCACAGCGCCTTTACATCACAGCACCTTTACATCACAGCGCCTTTACATCACAGCGCCTTTACATCACAGCACCTTTACATCACAGCACCTTTACATCACAGCGCCTTTACACCACAGCGCCTTTACATCACAGCACCTTTACATCACAGAGCCTTTACACCACAGCGACTTTACATCACAGCACCTTTACATCACAGCACCTTTACATCACAGCGCCTTTACATCACAGCACCTTTACATCACCGGACCTTTACACCACAGCGCCTTTACATCACAGCACCTTTACATCACAGCGCCTTTACATCACATCGCCTTTACATCACAGCGCCTTTACATCACAGCGCCTTTACATCACGGCACCTTTACATCACAGCACCTTTACATCACAGCGCCTTTACACCACCGGACCTTTACACGACAGCGCCTTTACATCACAGCGCCTTTACATCACAGCACCTTTACATCACAGCACCTTTACACCACAGCACCTTTACATCACAGCGCCTTTACATCACAGCACCTTTACATCACAGCACCTTTACATCACAGCGCCTTTACATCACAGCACCTTTACATCACAGCGCCTTTACATCACAGCGCCTTTACATCACAGCTCCTTTACATCACAGCGCCTTTACATCACAGCACCTTTACATCACAGCGCCTTTACATCACAGCACCTTTACATCACAGCGCCTTTACATCACAGCGCCTTTACATCACAGCGCCTTTACACCACAGCGACTTTACATCACAGCACCTTTACATCACAGGACCTTTACATCACAGCGCCTTTACATCACAGCGCCTTTACACCACAGCGACTTTACATCACAGCACCTTTACATCACAGCACCTTTACATCACAGCGCCTTTACATCACAGCACCTTTACATCACCGGACCTTTACACCACAGCGCCTTTACATCACAGCACCTTTACATCACAGCGCCTTTACATCACAGCGCCTTTACATCACAGCACCTTTACATCATAGCGCCTTTACATCACAGCGCCTTTACATCACAGCGCCTTTACACCACAGCGCCTTTACATCACAGCACCTTTACATCACAGCGCCTTTACACCACCGGACCTTTACACGACAGCGCCTTTACATCACAGCGCCTTTACATGACAGCACCTTTACATCACAGCGCCTTTACATCACAGCACCTTTACATCACAGCGCCTTTACATCACAGCGCCTTTACATCACAGCGCCTTTACATCACAGCGCCTTTACATCACAGCACCTTTACATCACAGCGCCTTTACATCACCGGACCTTTACATCACCGGACCTTTACATCACAGCACCTTTACATCACAGCGCCTTTACATCACCGGACCTTTACTTCACAGCGCCTTTACATCACAGCACCTTTACATCACCGGACCTTTACATCACAGCACCTTTACATCACAGCGCCTTTACATCACCGGACCTTTACTTCACAGCGCCTTTACATCACAGCACCTTTACATCACAGCACCTTTACATCACAGGACCTTTACATCACCGGACCTTTACATCACAAGACCTTTACATCACAGCGCCTTTACATCACCGGACCTTTACTTCACAGCGCCTTTACATCACAGCGCCTTTACATCACAGCACCTTTACATCACAGGACCTTTACATCACAGCGCCTTTACATCACAGCGCCTTTACATCACAGCGCCTTTACATCACAGCGCCTTTACATCACAGCGCTATTACATCACAGCGCCTTTACATCACAGGACCTTTACATCACCGGACCTTTACATCACAGCGCCTTTACATCACAGGACCTTTACATCACCGGACCTTTACATCACAGCGCCTTTACATCACAGCGCCTTTACATCACAGCGCCTTTACATCACAGGACCTTTACATCACAGCGCCTTTACATCACAGCGCCTTTACATCACAGCACCTTTACATCACAGGACCTTTACATCACCGGACCTTTACATCACAAGACCTTTACATCACAGCGCCTTTACATCACCGGACCTTTACGTCACAGCGCCTTTACATCACAGCACCTTTACATCACCGGACCTTTACATCACAGCGCCTTTACATCACAGCGCCTTTACATCACAGGACCTTTACATCACAGCGCCTTTACATCACAGCGCCTTTACATCACAGCGCCTTTACATCACAGCACCTTTACATCACAGGACCTTTACATCACAGCGCCTTTACATCACAGCGCCTTTACATCACAGCGCCTTTACATCACAGCGCCTTTACATCACAGCACCTTTACATCACAGCGCCTTTACATCACAGCACCTTTACATCACAGGACCTTTACATCACAGCGCCTTTACATCACAGCGCCTTTACACCACAGCGACTTTACTTCACAGCACCTTTACATCACAGCACCTTTACATCACAGCGCCTTTACATCACAGCACCTTTACATCACCGGACCTTTACACCACAGCGCCTTTACATCACAGCACCTTTACATCACAGCGCCTTTACATCACAGCGCCTTTACACAACAGCGCATTTACATCACAGCACCTTTACATCACCGGACCTTTACACGACAGCGCCTTTACATCACAGCGCCTTTACATGACAGCACCTTTACATCACAGCGCCTTTACATCACAGCACCTTTACATCACAGCGCCTTTACATCACAGCGCCTTTACATCACAGCGCCTTTACATCACAGCGCCTTTACATCACAGCACCTTTACATCACAGCGCCTTTACATCACCGGACCTTTACATCACCGGACCTTTACATCACAGCACCTTTACATCACAGCGCCTTTACATCACCGGACCTTTACTTCGCAGCGCCTTTACATCACAGCACCTTTACATCACCGGACCTTTACATCACAGCACCTTTACATCACAGCGCCTTTACATCACCGGACCTTTACTTCACAGCGCCTTTACATCACAGCACCTTTACATCACAGCACCTTTACATCACAGGACCTTTACATCACCGGACCTTTACATCACAAGACCTTTACATCACCGGACCTTTACTTCACAGCGCCTTTACATCACAGCGCCTTTACATCACAGCACCTTTACATCACAGCGCCTTTACATCACAGCGCCTTTACATCACAGCACCTTTACACCACAGCGCCTTTACATCACAGCGCCTTTACATCACAGCGCCTTTACACCACAGCGCCTTTACATCACAGCGCCTTTACATCACAGCGCCTTTACATCACAGCACCTTTACATCACAGGACCTTTACATCACCGGACCATTACATCACAGCACCTTTACATCACAGCGCCTTTACGTCACAGCGCCTTTACATCACAGCACCTTTACATCACCGGAGCTTTACATCACAGCGCCTTTACATCACAGCGCCTTTACATCACAGGACCTTTACATCACAGCGCCTTTACATCACAGCGCCTTTACATCACAGCGCCTTTACATCACAGCACCTTTACATCACAGGACCTTTACATCACAGCGCCTTTACATCACAGCGCCTTTACATCACAGCACCTTTACATCACAGCGCCTTTACATCACAGCGCCTTTACATCACAGCGCCTTTACATCACAGCACCTTTACATCACAGGACCTTTACATCACCGGACCATTACATCACAGCACCTTTACATCACAGCGCCTTTACGTCACAGCGCCTTTACATCACAGCACCTTTACATCACCGGACCTTTACATCACAGCGCCTTTACATCACAGCGCCTTTACATCACAGGACCTTTACATCACAGCGCCTTTACATCACAGCGCCTTTACATCACAGCGCCTTTACATCACAGCACCTTTACATCACAGCGCCTTTACATCACAGCGCCTTTACATCACAGCGCCTTTACATCACAGCGCCTTTACATCACAGCGCCTTTACATCACTGGACCTTTACATCACCGGACCTTTACATCACAGCGCCTTTACATCACAGCGCCTTTACATCACAGCGCCTTTACATCACAGGACCTTTACATCACAGCGCCTTTACATCACAGCGCCTTTACATCACAGCGTCTTTACATCACAGCACCTTTACATCACAGGACCTTTACATCACCGGACCTTTACATCACAGCGCCTTTACATCACAGGACCTTTACATCACCGGACCTTTACATCACAGCGCCTTTACATCACAGCGCCTTTACATCACAGGACCTTTACATCACCGGACCTTTACATCACAGCGCCTTTACATCACAGGACCTTTACATCACCGGACCTTTACATCACAGCGCCTTTACATCACAGCGCCTTTACATCACAGCGCCTTTACATCACAGGACCTTTACATCACAGCGCCTTTACATCACAGCGCCTTTACATCACAGGACCTTTACATCACAGCGCCTTTACATCACAGCACCTTTACATCACAGCACCTTTACATCACAACGCCTTTACATCACAGTACCTTTACATCACAGCACCTTTACATCACAGCACCTTTACATCACAGGACCTTTACACCACAGGACCTTTACATCACAGCGCCTTTACATCACAGCGCCTTTACATCACAGGACCTTTACATCACAGCACCTTTACATCACAGCGCCTTTACATCACAGGACCTTTACATCACAGCGTCTTTCCATCACAGCACCTTTACATCACAGGACCTTTACACCACAGGACCTTTACATCACAGCGCCTTTACATCACAGCGCCTTTACATCACAGCGCCTGTACATCACAGCGCCTTTACATCACAGCACCTTTACATCACAGCGCCTTTACATCACCGGACCTTTACATCACAGCGCCTTTACATCACCGGACCTTTACATCACAGCGCCTTTACATCACAGGACCTTTACATCACAGCGCCTTTACATCACAGCGCCTTTACATCACAGGACCTTTACATCACAGCGCCTTTACATCACAGCGCCTTTACATCACAGCACCTTTACATCACAGCGCCTTTACACCACAGCGCCTTTACACCACAGCGCCTTTACATCACAGGACCTTTACATCACAGCGCCTTTACATCACAGGACCTTTACATCACAGCGCCTTTACATCACAGCGCCTTTACATCACAGGACCTTTACATCACAGCACCTTTACATCACAGCACCTTTACACCACTGCACCTTTACATCACAGCACCTTTACACCACAGCACCTTTACATCACAGCGCCTTTACATCACAGCGCCTTTACACCACAGCGCCTTTACATCACAGGACCTTTACATCACAGCGCCTTTACATCACAGGACCTTTACATCACAGCACCTTTACATCACAGCACCTTTACATCACAGCACCTTAACACCACAGCGCCTTTACATCACAGGACCTTTACATCACAGCGCCTTTACATCACAGGACCTTTACATCACAGCGCCTTTACATCACAGCGCCTTTACATCACAGGACCTTTACATCACAGCACCTTTACATCACAGCGCCTTTACACTACAGCACCTTTACATCACCGGACCTTTACATCACAGCGCCTTTACATCACAGCGCCTTTACATCACCGGACATTTACATCACCGGACCTTTACATCACAGCGCCTTTACATCACAGCGCCTTTACATCACAGCGTCTTTACATCACAGCGCCTTTACATCACAGCGCCTTTACATCACAGCGCCTTTACATCACCGGACCTTTACATCACAGGACCTTTACATCACAGCGCCTTTACATCACAGCGCCTTTACATCACCGGACCTTTACATCACAGCGCCTTTACATCACAGCACCTTTACATCACAGCGCCTTTACATCACAGCACCTTTACATCACCGGACCTTTACATCACAGGACCTTTACATCACCGGACCTTTACATCACAGGACCTTTACATCACAGGACCTTTACATCACAGCGCCTTTACATCACAGCGCCTTTACATCACAGCGCCTTTACATCACCGGACCTTTACATCACAGGACCTTTACATCACAGCGCCTTTACATCACAGCGCCTTTACATCACAGCACCTTTACATCACCGGACCTTTACATCACAGCGCCTTTACACCACAGCACCTTTACATCACCGGACCTTTACATCACAGCGCCTTTACACCACAGCACCTTTACATCACCGGACCTTTACATCACAGCGCCTTTACATCACAGCACCTTTACATCACAGCGCCTTTACACCACAGCGCCTTTACATCACAGGACCTTTACATCACAGCGCCTTTACATCACAGGACCTTTACATCACAGCGCCTTTACATCACAGCGCCTTTACATCACAGGACCTTTACATCACAGCGCCTTTACATCACAGCGCCTTTACATCACAGGACCTTTACATCACAGCACCTTTACATCACAGCACCTTTACACCACAGCACCTTTACATCACAGCACCTTTACACCACAGCACCTTTACATCACAGTGCCTTTACATCACAGCGCCTTTACACCACAGCGCCTTTACATCACAGGACCTTTACATCACAGCGCCTTTACATCACAGGACCTTTACATCACAGCACCTTTACATCACAGCACCTTTACATCACAGCACCTTAACACCACAGCGCCTTTACATCACAGGACCTTTACATCACAGCACCTTTACATCACAGCGCCTTTACATCACAGCGCCTTTACATCACAGGACCTTTACATCACAGCACCTTTACATCACAGCGCCTTTACACTACAGCACCTTTACATCACCGGACCTTTACATCACAGCGCCTTTACATCACAGCGCCTTTACATCACCGGACATTTACATCACCGGACCTTTACATCACAGCGCCTTTACACCACAGCACCTTTACATCACCGGACCTTTACATCACAGCGCCTTTACATCACAGCACCTTTACATCACAGCGCCTTTACACCACAGCACCTTTACATCACAGCGCCTTTACATCACAGCGCCTTTACATCACCAGACCTTTACATCACAGCGCCTTTACATCACAGCGCCTTTACATCACAGCACCTTTACACCACAGCACCTTTACATCACAGCGCCTTTACATCACATCACCTTTACATCACAGCGCCTTTACATCACAGCGCCTTTACATCACAGCGCCTTTACATCACAGCGCCTTTACATCACAGCACCTTTACATCACCGGACCTTTACATCACAGCGCCTTTACACCACAGCTCCTTTACATCACAGCACCTTTACATCACAGCGCCTTTACACTACAGCACCTTTACATCACCGGACCTTTACATCACAGCGCCTTTACACCACAGCACCTTTACATCACCGGACCTTTACACCACAGCGCCTTTACACCACAGCACCTTTACATCACAGCACCTTTACATCACAGCGCCTTTACATCACAGCGCCTTTACACCACAGCACCTTTACATCACAGCACCTTTACACCACAGCGCCTTTACATCACCCGACCTTTACACCACAGCGCCTTTACATCACAGCGCCTTTACATCACAGCGCCTTTACATCACAGCGCCTTTACATCACAGCGCCTTTACATCACAGCACCTTTGCACCACAGCACCTTTACATCACAGCGCCTTTACATCACAGCGCCTTTACATCACAGCGCCTTTACATCACAGCGCCTTTACATCACAGGACCTTTACACCACAGCACCTTTACATCACAGCGCCTTTACATCACAGCACCTTTACATCACAGCGCCTTTACATCACAGGACCTTTACACCACAGCGCCTTTACATCACAGCGCCTTTACACCACAGGACCTTTACATCACAGCGCCTTTACATCACAGCACCTTTACATCACAGCGCCTTTACACCACAGCGCCTTTACATCACAGGACCTTTACACCACAGGACCTTTACATCACAGCGCCTTTACATCACAGCGCCTTTACATCACAGCGCCTTTACATCACAGCGCCTTTACACCACAGCACCTTTACATCACAGCGCCTTTACACCACAGCGCCTTTACATCACAGCGCCTTTACACCACAGGACCTTTACATCACAGCGCCTTTACATCACAGCGCCTTTACATCACAGCGCCTTTACACCACAGGACCTTTACATCACAGCGCCTTTACATCACAGCGCCTTTACATCACAGCGCCTTTACATCACAGCACCTTTACATCACAGCACCTTTACATCACAGGACCTTTACACCACAGGACCTTTACATCACAGCGCCTTTACATCACAGCGCCTTTACATCACAGGACCTTTACATCACAGCACCTTTACATCACAGCGCCTTTACATCACAGGACCTTTACATCACAGCGTCTTTCCATCACAGCACCTTTACATCACAGGACCTTTACACCACAGGACCTTTACATCACAGCGCCTTTACATCACAGCGCCTTTACATCACAGCGCCTGTACATCACAGCACCTTTACATCACAGCACCTTTACATCACAGCGCCTTTACATCACCGGACCTTTACATCACAGCGCCTTTACATCACAGGACCTTTACATCACAGCGCCTTTACATCACAGCGCCTTTACATCACAGGACCTTTACATCACAGCGCCTTTACATCACAGCGCCTTTACATCACAGCACCTTTACATCACAGCGCCTTTACACCACAGCGCCTTTACACCACAGCGCCTTTACATCACAGGACCTTTACATCACAGCGCCTTTACATCACAGGACCTTTACATCACAGCGCCTTTACATCACAGCGCCTTTACATCACAGGACCTTTACATCACAGCACCTTTACATCACAGCACCTTTACACCACTGCACCTTTACATCACAGCACCTTTACACCACAGCACCTTTACATCACAGCGCCTTTACATCACAGCGCCTTTACACCACAGCGCCTTTACATCACAGGACCTTTACATCACAGCGCCTTTACATCACAGGACCTTTACATCACAGCACCTTTACATCACAGCACCTTTAAATCACAGCACCTTAACACCACAGCGCCTTTACATCACAGGACCTTTACATCACAGCGCCTTTACATCACAGGACCTTTACATCACAGCGCCTTTACATCACAGCGCCTTTACATCACAGGACCTTTACATCACAGCACCTTTACATCACAGCGCCTTTACACTACAGCACCTTTACATCACCGGACCTTTACATCACAGCGCCTTTACATCACAGCGCCTTTACATCACCGGACATTTACATCACCGGACCTTTACATCACAGCGCCTTTACATCACAGCGCCTTTACATCACAGCGTCTTTACATCACAGCGCCTTTACATCACAGCGCCTTTACATCACAGCGCCTTTACATCACCGGACCTTTACATCACAGGACCTTTACATCACAGCGCCTTTACATCACAGCGCCTTTACATCACCGGACCTTTACATCACAGCGCCTTTACATCACAGCACCTTTACATCACAGCGCCTTTACATCACAGCACCTTTACATCACCGGACCTTTACATCACAGGACCTTTACATCACCGGACCTTTACATCACAGGACCTTTACATCACAGGACCTTTACATCACAGCGCCTTTACATCACAGCGCCTTTACATCACAGCGCCTTTACATCACCGGACCTTTACATCACAGGACCTTTACATCACAGCGCCTTTACATCACAGCGCCTTTACATCACAGCACCTTTACATCACCGGACCTTTACATCACAGCGCCTTTACACCACAGCACCTTTACATCACCGGACCTTTACATCACAGCGCCTTTACACCACAGCACCTTTACATCACCGGACCTTTACATCACAGCGCCTTTACATCACAGCACCTTTACATCACAGCGCCTTTACACCACAGCGCCTTTACATCACAGGACCTTTACATCACAGCGCCTTTACATCACAGGACCTTTACATCACAGCGCCTTTACATCACAGCGCCTTTACATCACAGGACCTTTACATCACAGCGCCTTTACATCACAGCGCCTTTACATCACAGGACCTTTACATCACAGCACCTTTACATCACAGCACCTTTACACCACAGCACCTTTACATCACAGCACCTTTACACCACAGCACCTTTACATCACAGTGCCTTTACATCACAGCGCCTTTACACCACAGCGCCTTTACATCACAGGACCTTTACATCACAGCGCCTTTACATCACAGGACCTTTACATCACAGCACCTTTACATCACAGCACCTTTACATCACAGCACCTTAACACCACAGCGCCTTTACATCACAGGACCTTTACATCACAGCGCCTTTACATCACAGGACCTTTACATCACAGCGCCTTTACATCACAGCGCCTTTACATCACAGGACCTTTACATCACAGCACCTTTACATCACAGCGCCTTTACACTACAGCACCTTTACATCACCGGACCTTTACATCACAGCGCCTTTACATCACAGCGCCTTTACATCACCGGACATTTACATCACCGGACCTTTACATCACAGCGCCTTTACACCACAGCACCTTTACATCACCGGACCTTTACATCACAGCGCCTTTACATCACAGCACCTTTACATCACAGCGCCTTTACACCACAGCACCTTTACATCACAGCGCCTTTACATCACAGCGCCTTTACATCACAGCGCCTTTACATCACCAGACCTTTACATCACAGCGCCTTTACATCACCAGACCTTTACATCACAGCGCCTTTACATCACAGCGCCTTTACATCACAGCACCTTTACACCACAGCACCTTTACATCACAGCGCCTTTACATCACATCACCTTTACATCACAGCGCCTTTACATCACAGCGCCTTTACATCACAGCGCCTTTACATCACAGCGCCTTTACATCACAGCGCCTTTACATCACAGCACCTTTACATCACCGGACCTTTACATCACAGCGCCTTTACACCACAGCTCCTTTACATCACAGCACCTTTACATCACAGCGCCTTTACATCACAGCGCCTTTACATCACAGCGCCTTTACATCACAGCGCCTTTACACCACAGCACCTTTACATCACCGGACCTTTACATCACAGCGCCTTTACACCACAGCACCTTTACATCACCGGACCTTTACACCACAGCGCCTTTACACCACAGCACCTTTACATCACAGCACCTTTACATCACAGCGCCTTTACATCACAGCGCCTTTACACCACAGCACCTTTACATCACAGCACCTTTACACCACAGCGCCTTTACATCACCCGACCTTTACACCACAGCGCCTTTACATCACAGCGCCTTTACATCACAGCGCCTTTACATCACAGCGCCTTTACATCACAGCGCCTTTACATCACAGCACCTTTGCACCACAGCACCTTTACATCACAGCGCCTTTACATCACAGCGCCTTTACATCACAGCGCCTTTACATCACAGGACCTTTACATCACAGCGCCTTTACACCACAGGACCTTTACATCACAGCGCCTTTACATCACAGCGCCTTTACATCACAGCGCCTTTACACCACAGGACCTTTACATCACAGCGCCTTTACATCACAGCGCCTTTACATCACAGCGCCTTTACATCACAGCACCTTTACATCACAGCACCTTTACACCACAGCACCTATACATCACAGCACCTTTACATCACAGCGCCTTTACATCACAGCACCTTTACATCACAGCGTCTTTACATCACAGGACCTTTACATCACAGGACCTTTACATCACAGCGCCTTTACACCACAGGACCTTTACATCACAGCGCCTTTACATCACAGCGCCTTTACATCACAGCGCCTTTACATCACAGCGTATTTACATCACCGGACCTTTACACCACAGCGCCTTTACATCACAGCGTATTTACATCACCGGACCTTTACATCACAGCACCTTTACATCACAGGACCTTTACATCACAGCACCTTTACACCACAGCACCTTTACATCACAGCACCTTTACATCACAGGACCTTTACATCACAGCACCTTTACACCACAGCGCCTTTACACCACAACACCTTTACATCACAGCACCTTTACATCACCGGACCTTTACACCACAGCACCTTTACATCACAGCACCTTTACATCACAGGACCTTTACATCACAGCGCCTTTACACCACAGCACCTTTACATCACAGCACCTTTACATCACAGGACCTTTACATCACAGCACCTTTACACACAGCACCTTTACATCACAGCACCTTTACATCACAGCGCCTTTACATCACAGCACCTTTACATCACAGCACCTTTACATCACAGCACCTTTACACCACAGCACCTTTACATCACAGCACCTTTACATCACAGCGCCTTTACACCACAGCACCTTTACATCACAGCACCTTTACATCACAGCGCCTTTACACCACAGCGCCTTTACATCACCGGACCTTTACACCACAGCGCCTTTACATCACAGCGCCTTTACATCACAGCGCCTTTACATCACAGCGCCTTTACACCACAGCACCTTTGCACCACAGCACCTTTACATCACAGGACCTTTACATCACAGCACCTTTACATCACAGGACCTTTACTCCACAGGACCTTTACATCACCGGACCTTTACATCACCGGACCTTTACATCACAGCGCCTTTACATCACAGCGCCTTTACATCACAGCACCTTTGCACCACAGCACCTTTACATCACAGGACCTTTACATCACAGCACCTTTACATCACAGGACCTTTACTCCACAGGACCTTTACATCACCGGACCTTTACATCACCGGACCTTTACATCACAGCGCCTTTACATCACAGCACCTTTACATCACAGCACATTTACATCACAGCATCTTTACATCACAGGACCTTTACATCACAGCGCCTTTACATCACAGCACCTTTACATCACAGCGCCTTTACACCACAGGACCTTTACATCACAGCGCCTTTACATCACAGTGCCTTTACATAACAGCGCCTTTACATCACCGGACCTTTACATCACAGCACCTTTACATCACAGCGCCTTTACATCACCGGACCTTTACACCACAGCGCCTATACATCACAGCGCCTTTACATCACAGCGCCTTTACATCACCGGACCTTTACACCACAGCACCTTTACATCACAGGACCTTTACACCAAAGCGTCTTTACATCACAGCGCCTTTACATCACAGCGCCTTTACATCACAGCGCCTTTACATCACAGCGCCTTTACATCACAGGACCTTTACATCACCGGACCTTTACATCACAGCGCCTTTATATCACAGGACCTTTACATCACAGCGCGTTTACACCACAGCGCCTTTACATCACAGCGCCTTTACATCACAGGACCTTTACATCACCAGACCTTTACATCACAGCGCCTTTACATCACAGCACCTTTACATCACAGGACCTTTACATCACCAGACCTTTACATCACAGCGCCTTTACATCACAGGACCTTTACATCACCGGACCTTTACATCACAGGACCTTTACACCACAGCACCTTTACATCACAGCGCCTTTACATCACAGCGCCTTTACATCACAGCACCTTTACATCACAGCGCCTTTACATCACAGGACCTTTACATCACAGCGCATTTACATCACAGCACCTTTACATCACAGCGCCTTTACACCACAGCACCTTTACATCACAGCGCCTTTACATCACAGCGCCTTTACACCACAGGACCTTTACATCACAGCGCCTTTACATCACAGCGCCTTTACATCACAGCGCCTTTACATCACAGCGCCTTTACATCACAGCGCCTTTACATCACAGCGCCTTTACATCACAGCGCCTTTACATCACAGCACCTTTACATCACAGCGCCTTTACATCACAGGACCTTTACATCACAGCGCCTTTACATCACAGCGCCTTTACATCACAGCGTCTTTACATCACAGCACCTTTACATTACAGGACCTTTACATCACAGCGCATTTACATCACAGCGCCTTTACATCATAGCGCCTTTACATCACAGCGCCTTTACATCACAGCGCCTTTACATCACAGGACCTTTATATCACAGCGCCTTTACATCACAGCGCCTTAACATCACAGCGCCTTTACATCACAGCGTCTTTACATCACAGCACCTTTACATCACAGGACCTTTACATCACAGCGCCATTACATCACAGCGCCTTTACATCACAGGACCTTTACATCACCGGACCTTTACATCACAGCGCCTTTACATCACAGCGCCTTTACATCACAGCGTCTTTACATCACAGCGCCTTTACATCACAGCGCCTTTACATCACAGCGCCTTTACATCACAGCGCCTTTACATCACAGGACCTTTACATCACCGGACCTTTACATCACAGCGCCTTTACATCACAGGACCTTTACATCACAGCACCTTTACACCACAGGACCTTTACATCACAGGACCTTTACATCACAGCACCTTTACATCACAGCGCCTTTACATCACAGCGCCTTTACATCACAGCGCTTTTACACCACAGGACCTTTACATCACAGCACCTTTACATCACAGCGCCTTTACATCACATTTACATCACCGGACCTTTACATCACAGCACCTTTACATCACAGCACCTTTACATCACAGCGCCTTTACATCACAGCACCTTTACATCACAGCACCTTTACATCACAGGACCTTTACATCACCGGACCTTTACATCACAGGACCTTTACATCACAGCGCCTTTACATCACCGGACCTTTACATCACAGGACCTTTACATCACAGCGCCTTTACATCACAGCGCCTTTACATCACAGCGCCTTTACACCACAGCGCCTTTACATCACAGGACCTTTACACCACAGCACCTTTACATCACAGCACCTTTACATCACAGCGCCTTTACATCACAGCACCTTTACATTATAGCACCTTTACATCACAGCACCTTTACATCACAGCGCCTTTACATCACAGCGCCTTTACATCACAGCGCCTTTACATCACAGCGCCTTTACATCACAGCGTCTTTACATCACAGCGCCTTTACATCACCGGACCTTTACATCACAGGACCTTTACATCACAGCGCCTTTACATCACCGGACCTTTACATCACAGCGCCTTTACTTCACAGCACCTTTACATCACAGCGCCTTTACATCACAGGACCTTTACATCACAGCGCCTTTACATCACAGCGCCATTACATCACAGCACCTTTACACCACAGCGCCTTTACATCACAGCGCCTTTACATCACAGCACCTTTACATCACCGGACCTTTACATCACAGGACCTTTACATCACAGCGCCTTTACATCACAGCGCCTTTACATCACAGCGCCTTTACATCACAGCGCCTTTACATCACAGGACCTTTACACCACAGGACCTTTACATCACAGCGCCTTTACATCACAGCGCCTTTACATCACAGCACCTTTACATCACCGGACCTTTACATCACAGCACCTTTACATCACAGCACCTTTACATCACAGCACCTTTACATCACAGCGCCTTTACATCACAGCACCTTTACATCACAGCACCTTTACATCACAGGACCTTTACATCACCGGACCTTTACATCACAGGACCTTTACATCACAGCGCCTTTACATCACCGGACCTTTACATCACAGGACCTTTACATCACAGCGCCTTTATATCACAGCGCCTTTACATCACAGCGCCTTTACACCACAGCGCCTTTACATCACAGGACCTTTACACCACAGCACCTTTACATCACAGCACCTTTACATCACAGCGCCTTTACATCACAGCACCTTTACATTATAGCACCTTTACATCACAGCACCTTTACATCACAGCGCCTTTACATCACAGCGCCTTTACATCACAGCGCCTATACATCACCGGACCTTTACATCACAGCGCCTTTACATCACCGGACCTTTACATCACAGGACCTTTACATCACAGCGCCTTTACATCACAGCGCCTTTACACCACCGGACCTTTACACCACAGCACCTTTACACCACAGCACCTTTACACCACAGCACCTTTACATCACAGCGCCTTTACATCACAGCACCTTTACATCATAGCACCTTTACATCACAGCACCTTTACATCACAGCGCCTTTACATCACAGCGCCTTTACATCACAGCGCCTTTACATCACAGCACCTTTACATCACAGCGCCTTTACATCACAGCGCCTTTACATCACAGGACCTTTACATCACAGGACCTTTACATCACAACACCTTTACATCACAGCGCCTTTACATCACCGGACCTTTACATCACCGGACCTTTACATCACAGCGCCTTTACATCACAGCGTCTTTACATCACCGGACCTTTACATCACAGGACCTTTACATCACAGCGCCTTTACATCACCGGACCTTTACATCACAGGACCTTTACATCACAGCGCCTTTACATCACCGGACCTTTACATCACAGCGCCTTTACATCACAGCACCTTTACATCACAGCGCCTTTACATCACAGGACCTTTACATCACAGCGCCTTTACATCACAGCGCCTTTACATCACAGCGCCTTTACATCACAGCGCCTTTACATCACAGCGCCTTTACATCACAGGACCTTTACATCACAGCGCCTTTACATCACAGCACCTTTACATCACAGCGCCTTTACATCACAGGACCTTTACATCACAGCGCCTTTACATCACAGCGCCTTTACATCACAGGACCTTTACACCACAGCGCCTTTACATCACAGCGCCTTTACATCACAGGACCTTTACATCACAGAGCCTTTACATCACAGCGCCTTTACATCACAGCGCCTTTACATCACAGCGCCTTTACATCACAGCGCCTTTACATCACAGCGCCTTTACATCACAGCGCCTTTACATGCAAGGACCTTTACACCACAGCACCTTTACATCACAGCATCTTTACATCACAGGACCTTTACATCACAGGACCTTTACACCACAGCACCTTTACATCACAGCGTCTTTACATCACAGGACCTTTACATCACAGGACCTTTACATCACAGCGCCTTTACACCACAGCGCCTTTACATCACAGGACCTGTACACCACAGCGCCTTTACATCACAGCACCTTTACATCACAGCGCCTTTACATCACAGCACCTTTACATCACAGGACCTTTACATCACAGCGCCTTTACATCACAGCACCTTTACATCACCGGACCTTTACATCACAGCGCCTTTACATCACAGCGCCTTTACATCACAGCGCCTTTACATCACAGCACCTTTACATCACAGCACCTTTACATCACAGCACCTTTACATCACAGCGCCTTTACATCACAGCGCCTTTACATCACAGCGCCTTTACATCACAGCGCCTTTACATCACAGCGCCTTTACATCACAGCGCCTTTACATCACAGCGCCTTTACATCACAGCGCCTTTACACCACAGCGCCTTTACATCACCGGACCTTTACATCACAGCGCCTTTACATCACCGGACCTTTACACCACAGCGCTTTTACATCACAGCGCCTTTACATCACAGCGCCTTTACACCACAGCGCCTTTACATCACCGGACCTTTACATCACAGCGCCTTTACATCACAGCGCCTTTACATCACAGCGCCTTTACATCACAGCGCCTTTACACCACAGCGCCTTTACATCACCGGACCTTTACATCACAGCGCTTTTACATCACCGGACCTTTACATCACCGCACCTTTACACCACAGGACCTTTACATCACAGCACCTTTACATCACAGCGCCTTTACATCACAGCGCCTTTACATCACAGCGCCTTTACATCACAGCGCCTTTACATCACAGCGCCTTTACATCACAGCGCCTTTACATCACAGCACCTTTACATCACAGGACCTTTACATCACAGCGCCTTTACATCACAGCGCCTTTACATCACAGGACCTTTACATCACAGGACCTTTACATCACAGCGCCTTTACATCACAGGACCTTTACACAACAGCACCTTTACATCACAGCGCCTTTACATCACAGCGCCTTTACATCACAGCGCCTTTACATCACAGCGCCTTTACATCACAGGACCTTTACACAACAGCACCTTTACACCACAGCGCCTTTACATCACAGCGCCTTTACATCACAGCGCATTTACATCACAGCGCCTTTACATCACAGCGCCTTTACATCACAGTGCCTTTACATCACAGCGCCTTTACACCACAGCGCCTTTACATCACAGGACCTTTACATCACAGGACCTTTACATCACAACACCTTTACATCACAGCGCCTTTACATCACCGGACCTTTACATCACCGGACCTTTACATCACAGCGCCTTTACATCACAGCGTCTTTACATCACCGGACCTTTACATCACAGGACCTTTACATCACAGCGCCTTTACATCACCGGACCTTTACATCACAGGACCTTTACATCACAGCGCCTTTACATCACCGGACCTTTACATCACAGCGCCTTTACATCACAGCACCTTTACATCACAGCGCCTTTACATCACAGGACCTTTACATCACAGCGCCTTTACATCACAGCGCCTTTACATCACAGCGCCTTTACATCACAGCGCCTTTACATCACAGCGCCTTTACATCACAGGACCTTTACATCACAGCGCCTTTACATCACAGCACCTTTACATCACAGCGCCTTTACATCACAGGACCTTTACATCACATCTCCTTTACATCACAGCGCCTTTACATCACAGGACCTTTACACCACAGCGCCTTTACATCACAGCGCCTTTACATCACAGGACCTTTACATCACAGAGCCTTTACATCACAGCGCCTTTACATCACAGCGCCTTTACATCACAGCGCCTTTACATCACAGCGCCTTTACATCACAGCGCCTTTACATCACAGCGCCTTTACATCACAGCGCCTTTACATCACAGGACCTTTACACCACAGCACCTTTACATCACAGCGTCTTTACATCACAGGACCTTTACATCACAGGACCTTTACACCACAGCACCTTTACATCACAGCGTCTTTACATCACAGGACCTTTACATCACAGGACCTTTACATCACAGCGCCTTTACACCACAGCGCCTTTACATCACAGGACCTGTACACCACAGCGCCTTTACATCACAGCACCTTTACATCACAGCGCCTTTACATCACAGCACCTTTACATCACAGGACCTTTACATCACAGCGCCTTTACATCACAGCACCTTTACATCACCGGACCTTTACATCACAGCGCCTTTACATCACAGCGCCTTTACATCACAGCGCCTTTACATCACAGCACCTTTACATCACAGCACCTTTACATCACAGCACCTTTACATCACAGCGCCTTTACATCACAGCGCCTTTACATCACAGCGCCTTTACATCACAGCGCCTTTACATCACAGCGCCTTTACATCACAGCGCCTTTACATCACAGCGCCTTTACACCACAGCGCCTTTACATCACCGGACCTTTACATCACAGCGCCTTTACATCACCGGACCTTTACACCACAGCGCCTTTACATCACAGCGCCTTTACATCACAGCGCCTTTACACCACAGCGCCTTTACATCACCGGACCTTTACATCACAGCGCCTTTACATCACAGCGCCTTTACATCACAGCGCCTTTACATCACAGCGCCTTTACACCACAGCGCCTTTACATCACCGGACCTTTACATCACAGCGCCTTTACATCACCGGACCTTTACATCACCGCACCTTTACACCACAGGACCTTTACATCACAGCACCTTTACATCACAGCGCCTTTACATCACAGCGCCTTTACATCACAGCGCCTTTACATCACAGCGCCTTTACATCACAGCGCCTTTACATCACAGCGCCTTTACATCACAGCACCTTTACATCACAGGACCTTTACATCACAGCGCCTTTACATCACAGCGCCTTTACATCACAGGACCTTTACATCACAGGACCTTTACATCACAGCGCCTTTACATCACAGGACCTTTACACAACAGCACCTTTACATCACAGCGCCTTTACATCACAGCGCCTTTACATCACAGCGCCTTTACATCACAGCGCCTTTACATCACAGGACCTTTACACAACAGCACCTTTACACCACAGCGCCTTTACATCACAGCGCCTTTACATCACAGCGCATTTACATCACAGCGCCTTTACATCACAGCGCCTTTACATCACAGTGCCTTTACATCACAGCGCCTTTACACCACAGCGCCTTTACATCACCGGACCTTTACATCACAGCGCCTTTACATCACCGGACCTTTACACCACAGCGCCTTTACATCACAGCGCCTTTACATCACCGGACCTTTACATCACCGCACCTTTACACCACAGCACCTTTACATCACCGGACCTTTACACCACAGCACCTTTACACCACAGCACCTTTACATCACAGCACCTTTACATCACCGGACCTTTACACCACAGCGCCTTTACATCACCGAACCTTTACATCACAGCACCTTTACATCACCGGACCTTTACATCACAGCGCCTTTACATCACCGGACCTTTACACCACAGCGCCTTTACATCACAGCGCCTTTACATCACCGGACCTTTACATCACCGCACCTTTACACCACAGCGCCTTTACATCACCGGACCTTTACACCACAGCACCTTTACATCACCGAACCTTTACACCACAGCACCTTTACATCACCGGACCTTTACACCACAGCACCTTTACATCACCGAACCTTTACATCACAGCACCTTTACATCACCGGACCTTTACATCACCGGACCTTTACACCACAGCGCCTTTACATCACAGCGCCTTTACACAACAGCGCCTTTATACAACAGCGCCTTTACACCACAGCGCCTTTACATCACAACGCCTTTACATCACAGCGCCTTTACATCACAGCGCCTTTACATCACAGCACCTTTACATCACAGGACCTTTACATCACAGCGCCTTTACATCACAGCGCCTTTACATCACAGCACCTTTACATCACAGCGCCTTTACATCACAGCACCTTTACATCACAGCGCCTTTACATCACAGCACCTTTACATCACAGGACCTTTACATCACAGCGCCTTTACATCACAGCGCCTTTACATCACAGCGCCTTTACATCACAGCACCTTTACATCACAGGACCTTTACATCACCGGACCTTTACATCACAGCGCCTTTACATCACAGCGCCTTTACATCACAGCGCCTTTACATCACAGGACCTTTACATCACAGCGCCTTTACATCACAGCGTCTTTACATCACAGCACCTTTACATCACAGGACCTTTACATCACAGCGCTATTACATCACAGCGCCTTTACATCACAGGACCTTTACATCACCGGACCTTTACATCACAGCGCCTTTACATCACAGGACCTTTACATCACCGGACCTTTACATCACAGCGCCTTTACATCACAGCGCCTTTACATCACAGGACCTTTACATCACAGCGCCTTTACATCACAGCGCCTTTACATCACAGGACCTTTACATCACAGCGCCTTTACATCACAGCACCTTTACATCACAGCACCTTTACATCACAACGCCTTTACATCACAGCACCTTTACATCACAGCACCTTTACATCACAGCACCTTTACATCACAGGACCTTTACATCACAGCGCCTTTACATCACAGGACCTTTACACCACAGGACCTTTACATCACAGCGCCTTTACATCACAGCGCCTTTACATCACAGGACCTTTACATCACAGCACCTTTACATCACAGCGCCTTTACATCACAGGACCTTTACATCACAGCGTCTTTCCATCACAGCACCTTTACATCACAGGACCTTTACACCACAGGACCTTTACATCACAGCGCCTTTACATCACAGCGCCTTTACATCACAGCGCCTGTACATCACAGCACCTTTACATCACAGCACCTTTACATCACAGCGCCTTTACATCACCGGACCTTTACATCACAGCGCCTTTACATCACAGGACCTTTACATCACAGCGCCTTTACATCACAGCGCCTTTACATCACAGGACCTTTACATCACAGCGCCTTTACATCACAGCGCCTTTACATCACAGCGCCTTTACATCACAGCGCCTTTACACCACAGCGCCTTTACACCACAGCGCCTTTACATCACAGGACCTTTACATCACAGCGCCTTTACATCACAGGACCTTTACATCACAGCGCCTTTACATCACAGGACCTTTACATCACAGCACCTTTACATCACAGCACCTTTACACCACTGCACCTTTACATCACAGCACCTTTACACCACAGCACCTTTACATCACAGCGCCTTTACATCACAGCGCCTTTACACCACAGCGCCTTTACATCACAGGACCTTTACATCACAACGCCTTTACATCACAAGACCTTTACATCACAGCACCTTTACATCACAGCACCTTTACATCACAGCACCTTTACATCACAGCACCTTAACACCACAGCGCCTTTACATCACAGGACCTTTACATCACAGCGCCTTTACATCACAGGACCTTTACATCACAGCGCCTTTACATCACAGCGCCTTTACATCACAGGACCTTTACATCACAGCACCTTTACATCACAGCGCCTTTACACTACAGCACCTTTACATCACCGGACCTTTACATCACAGCGCCTTTACATCACAGCGCCTTTACATCACCGGACATTTACATCACCGGACCTTTACATCACAGCGCCTTTACATCACAGCGCCTTTACATCACAGCGTCTTTACATCACAGCGCCTTTACATCACAGCGCCTTTACATCACAGCGCCTTTACATCACCGGACCTTTACATCACAGGACCTTTACATCACAGCGCCTTTACATCACAGCGCCTTTACATCACCGGACCTTTACATCACAGCGCCTTTACATCACAGCACCTTTACATCACAGCGCCTTTACATCACAGCACCTTTACATCACCGGACCTTTACATCACAGGACCTTTACATCACCGGACCTTTACATCACAGGACCTTTACATCACAGGACCTTTACATCACAGCGCCTTTACATCACAGCGCCTTTACATCACAGCGCCTTTACATCACCGGACCTTTACATCACAGGACCTTTACATCACAGCGCCTTTACATCACAGCGCCTTTACATCACAGCACCTTTACATCACCGGACCTTTACATCACAGCGCCTTTACACCACAGCACCTTTACATCACCGGACCTTTACATCACAGCGCCTTTACACCACAGCACCTTTACATCACCGGACCTTTACATCACAGCGCCTTTACATCACAGCACCTTTACATCACAGCGCCTTTACACCACAGCGCCTTTACATCACAGGACCTTTACATCACAGCGCCTTTACATCACAGGACCTTTACATCACAGCGCCTTTACATCACAGCGCCTTTACATCACAGGACCTTTACATCACAGCGCCTTTACATCACAGCGCCTTTACATCACAGGACCTTTACATCACAGCACCTTTACATCACAGCACCTTTACACCACAGCACCTTTACATCACAGCACCTTTACACCACAGCACCTTTACATCACAGTGCCTTTACATCACAGCGCCTTTACACCACAGCGCCTTTACATCACAGGACCTTTACATCACAGCGCCTTTACATCACAGGACCTTTACATCACAGCACCTTTACATCACAGCACCTTTACATCACAGCACCTTAACACCACAGCGCCTTTACATCACAGGACCTTTACATCACAGCGCCTTTACATCACAGGACCTTTACATCACAGCGCCTTTACATCACAGCGCCTTTACATCACAGGACCTTTACATCACAGCACCTTTACATCACAGCGCCTTTACACTACAGCACCTTTACATCACCGGACCTTTACATCACAGCGCCTTTACATCACAGCGCCTTTACATCACCGGACATTTACATCACCGGACCTTTACATCACAGCGCCTTTACACCACAGCACCTTTACATCACCGGACCTTTACATCACAGCGCCTTTACATCACAGCACCTTTACATCACAGCGCCTTTACACCACAGCACCTTTACATCACAGCGCCTTTACATCACAGCGCCTTTACATCACCAGACCTTTACATCACAGCGCCTTTACATCACAGCGCCTTTACATCACAGCACCTTTACACCACAGCACCTTTACATCACAGCGCCTTTACATCACATCACCTTTACATCACAGCGCCTTTACATCACAGCGCCTTTACATCACAGCGCCTTTACATCACAGCGCCTTTACATCACAGCACCTTTACATCACCGGACCTTTACATCACAGCGCCTTTACACCACAGCTCCTTTACATCACAGCACCTTTACATCACAGCGCCTTTACACTACAGCACCTTTACATCACCGGACCTTTACATCACAGCGCCTTTACACAACAGCACCTTTACATCACCGGACCTTTACACCACAGCGCCTTTACACCACAGCACCTTTACATCACAGCACCTTTACATCACAGCGCCTTTACATCACAGCGCCTTTACACCACAGCACCTTTACATCACAGCACCTTTACACCACAGCGCCTTTACATCACCCGACCTTTACACCACAGCGCGTTTACATCACAGCGCCTTTACATCACAGCGCCTTTACATCACAGCGCCTTTACATCACAGCGCCTTTACATCACAGCACCTTTGCACCACAGCACCTTTACATCACAGCGCCTTTACATCACAGCGCCTTTACATCACAGCGCCTTTACATCACAGCGCCTTTACATCACAGGACCTTTACACCACAGCACCTTTACATCACAGCGCCTTTACATCACAGCACCTTTACATCACAGCGCCTTTACATCACAGGACCTTTACACCACAGCGCCTTTACATCACAGCGCCTTTACACCACAGGACCTTTACATCACAGCGCCTTTACATCACAGCACCTTTACATCACAGCGCCTTTACACCACAGCGCCTTTACATCACAGGACCTTTACACCACAGGACCTTTACATCACAGCGCCTTTACATCACAGCGCCTTTACATCACAGCGCCTTTACATCACAGCGCCTTTACACCACAGCACCTTTACATCACAGCGCCTTTACACCACAGCGCCTTTACATCACAGCGCCTTTACACCACAGGACCTTTACATCACAGCGCCTTTACATCACAGCGCCTTTACATCACAGCGCCTTTACATCACAGCGCCTTTACATCACAGCGCCTTTACATCACAGCGCCTTTACATCACAGCACCTTTACATCACAGCACCTTTACACCACAGCACCTATACATCACAGCACCTTTACATCACAGCGCCTTTACATCACAGCACCTTTACATCACAGCGCCTTTACATCACAGGACCTTTACATCACAGGACCTTTACATCACAGCGCCTTTACACCACAGGACCTTTACATCACAGCGCCTTTACATCACAGCGCCTTTACATCACAGCGCCTTTACATCACAGCGTATTTACATCACCGGACCTTTACACCACAGCACCTTTACATCACAGGACCTTTACATCACAGCACCTTTACACCACAGCACCTTTACATCACAGCACCTTTACATCACAGGACTTTTACATCACAGCACCTTTACACCACAGCGCCTTTACACCACAACACCTTTACATCACAGCACCTTTACATCACCGGACCTTTACACCACAGCACCTTTACATCACAGCACCTTTACATCACAGGACCTTTACATCACAGCGCCTTTACACCACAGCACCTTTACATCACAGCACCTTTACATCACAGGACCTTTACATCACAGCACCTTTACATCACAGGACCTTTACACACAGCACCTTTACATCACAGCACCTTTACATCACAGCGCCTTTACATCACAGCACCTTTACATCACAGCACCTTTACATCACAGCACCTTTACACCACAGCACCTTTACATCACAGCACCTTTACATCACAGCGCCTTTACATCACAGCGCCTTTACATCACAGCGCCTTTACATCACAGCGCCTTTACATCACAGCGCCTTTACATCACAGCACCTTTACATCACAGCACCTTTACACCACAGCACCTATACATCACAGCACCTTTACATCACAGCGCCTTTACATCACAGCACCTTTACATCACAGCGCCTTTACATCACAGGACCTTTACATCACAGGACCTTTACATCACAGCGCCTTTACACCACAGGACCTTTACATCACAGCGCCTTTACATCACAGCGCCTTTACATCACAGCGCCTTTACATCACAGCGTATTTACATCACCGGACCTTTACACCACAGCACCTTTACATCACAGGACCTTTACATCACAGCACCTTTACACCACAGCACCTTTACATCACAGCACCTTTACATCACAGGACCTTTACATCACAGCACCTTTACACCACAGCGCCTTTACACCACAACACCTTTACATCACAGCACCTTTACATCACCGGACCTTTACACCACAGCACCTTTACATCACAGCACCTTTACATCACAGGACCTTTACATCACAGCGCCTTTACACCACAGCACCTTTACATCACAGCACCTTTACATCACAGGACCTTTACATCACAGCACCTTTACATCACAGGACCTTTACACACAGCACCTTTACATCACAGCACCTTTACATCACAGCGCCTTTACATCACAGCACCTTTACATCACAGCACCTTTACATCACAGCACCTTTACACCACAGCACCTTTACATCACAGCACCTTTACATCACAGCGCCTTTACACCACAGCACCTTTACATCACAGCACCTTTACATCACAGCGCCTTTACACCACAGCGCCTTTACATCACCGGACCTTTACACCACAGCGCCTTTACATCACAGCGCCTTTACATCACAGCGCCTTTACATCACAGCGCCTTTACACCACAGCACCTTTGCACCACAGCACCTTTACATCACAGGACCTTTACATCACAGCACCTTTACATCACAGGACCTTTACTCCACAGGACCTTTACATCACCGGACCTTTACATCACCGGACCTTTACATCACAGCGCCTTTACATCACAGCGCCTTTACATCACAGCACCTTTGCACCACAGCACCTTTACATCACAGGACCTTTACATCACAGCACCTTTACATCACAGGACCTTTACTCCACAGGACCTTTACATCACCGGACCTTTACATCACCGGACCTTTACATCACAGCGCCTTTACATCACAGCACCTTTACATCACAGCACATTTACATCACAGCATCTTTACATCACAGGACCTTTACATCACAGCGCCTTTACATCACAGCACCTTTACATCACAGTGCCTTTACACCACAGGACCTTTACATCACAGCGCCTTTACATCACAGCGCCTTTACATCACAGCGCCTTTACATCACAGCGCCTTTACATCACCGGACCTTTACATCACAGCACCTTTACATCACAGCGCCTTTACATCACCGGACCTTTACACCACAGCGCCTATACATCACAGCGCCTTTACATCACAGCGCCTTTACATCACCGGACCTTTACACCACAGCACCTTTACATCACAGGACCTTTACACCAAAGCGTCTTTACATCACAGCGCCTTTACATCACAGCGCCTTTACATCACAGCGCCTTTACATCACAGCGCCTTTACATCACAGGACCTTTACATCACCGGACCTTTACATCACAGCGCCTTTATATCACAGGACCTTTACATCACAGCGCGTTTACACCACAGCGCCTTTACATCACAGCGCCTTTACATCACAGGACCTTTACATCACCAGACCTTTACATCACAGCGCCTTTACATCACAGCACCTTTACATCACAGGACCTTTACATCACCAGACCTTTACATCACAGCGCCTTTACACCAGAGCGCCTTTACATCACAGGACCTTTACACCACAGCACCTTTACATCACAGCACCTTTACATCACAGCGCCTTTACATCACAGCACCTTTACATTATAGCACCTTTACATCACAGCACCTTTACATCACAGCGCCTTTACATCACAGCGCCTTTACATCACAGCGCCTTTACATCACCGGACCTTTACATCACAGCGCCTTTACATCACCGGACCTTTACATCACAGGACCTTTACATCACAGCGCCTTTACATCACAGCGCCTTTACACCACCGGACCTTTACACCACAGCACCTTTACACCACAGCACCTTTACACCACAGCACCTTTACATCACAGCGCCTTTACATCATAGCACCTTTACATCACAGCACCTTTACATCACAGCGCCTTTACATCACAGCGCCTTTACATCACAGCGCCTTTACATCACAGCACCTTTACATCACAGCGCCTTTACATCACAGCGCCTTTACATCACAGGACCTTTACATCACAGGACCTTTACATCACAACACCTTTACATCACAGCGCCTTTACATCACCGGACCTTTACATCACCGGACCTTTACATCACAGCGCCTTTACATCACAGCGTCTTTACATCACCGGACCTTTACATCACAGGACCTTTACATCACAGCGCCTTTACATCACCGGACCTTTACATCACAGGACCTTTACATCACAGCGCCTTTACATCACCGGACCTTTACATCACAGCGCCTTTACATCACAGCACCTTTACATCACAGCGCCTTTACATCACAGGACCTTTACATCACAGCGCCTTTACATCACAGCGCCTTTACATCACAGCGCCTTTACATCACAGCGCCTTTACATCACAGCGTCTTTACATCACAGGACCTTTACACCACAGCGCCTTTACATCACAGCGCCTTTACATCACAGGACCTTTACATCACAGAGCCTTTACATCACAGCGCCTTTACATCACAGCGCCTTTACATCACAGCGCCTTTACATCACAGCGCCTTTACATCACAGCGCCTTTACATCACAGCGCCTTTACATCACAGGACCTTTACACTACAGCACCTTTACATCACAGCGTCTTTACATCACAGGACCTTTACATCACAGGACCTTTACACCACAGCACCTTTACATCACAGCGTCTTTACATCACAGGACCTTTACATCACAGGACCTTTACATCACAGCGCCTTTACACCACAGCGCCTTTACATCACAGGACCTGTACACCACAGCGCCTTTACATCACAGCACCTTTACATCACAGCGCCTTTACATCACAGCACCTTTACATCACAGGACCTTTACATCACAGCGCCTTTACATCACAGCACCTTTACATCACCGGACCTTTACATCACAGCGCCTTTACATCACAGCGCCTTTACATCACAGCGCCTTTACATCACAGCACCTTTACATCACAGCACCTTTACATCACAGCACCTTTACATCACAGCGCCTTTACATCACAGCGCCTTTACATCACAGCGCCTTTACATCACAGCGCCTTTACATCACAGCGCCTTTACATCACAGCGCCTTTACATCACAGCGCCTTTACATCACAGCGCCTTTACACCACAGCGCCTTTACATCACCGGACCTTTACATCACAGCGCCTTTACATCACCGGACCTTTACACCACAGCGCCTTTACATCACAGCGCCTTTACATCACAGCGCCTTTACACCACAGCGCCTTTACATCACCGGACCTTTACATCACAGCGCCTTTACATCACAGCGCCTTTACATCACAGCGCCTTTACATCACAGCGCCTTTACACCACAGCGCCTTTACATCACCGGACCTTTACATCACAGCGCCTTTACATCACCGGACCTTTACATCACCGCACCTTTACACCACAGGACCTTTACATCACAGCACCTTTACATCACAGCGCCTTTACATCACAGCGCCTTTACATCACAGCGCCTTTACATCACAGCGCCTTTACATCACAGCGCCTTTACATCACAGCGCCTTTACATCACAGCACCTTTACATCACAGGACCTTTACATCACAGCGCCTTTACATCACAGCGCCTTTACATCACAGGACCTTTACATCACAGGACCTTTACATCACAGCGCCTTTACATCACAGGACCTTTACACAACAGCACCTTTACATCACAGCGCCTTTACATCACAGCGCCTTTACATCACAGCGCCTTTACATCACAGCGCCTTTACATCACAGCGCCTTTACATCACAGGACCTTTACACAACAGCACCTTTACACCACAGCGCCTTTACATCACAGCGCCTTTACATCACAGCGCATTTACATCACAGCGCCTTTACATCACAGCGCCTTTACATCACAGTGCCTTTACATCACAGCGCCTTTACACCACAGCGCCTTTACATCACAGGACCTTTACATCACAGGACCTTTACATCACAACACCTTTACATCACAGCGCCTTTACATCACCGGACCTTTACATCACCGGACCTTTACATCACAGCGCCTTTACATCACAGCGTCTTTACATCACAGGACCTTTACATCACAGCGCCTTTACATCACCGGACCTTTACATCACAGGACCTTTACATCACAGCGCCTTTACATCACCGGACCTTTACATCACAGCGCCTTTACATCACAGCACCTTTACATCACAGCGCCTTTACATCACAGGACCTTTACATCACAGCGCCTTTACATCACAGCGCCTTTACATCACAGCGCCTTTACATCACAGCGCCTTTACATCACAGCGCCTTTACATCACAGGACCTTTACATCACAGCGCCTTTACATCACAGCACCTTTACATCACAGCGCCTTTACATCACAGGACCTTTACATCACAGCGCCTTTACATCACAGCGCCTTTACATCACAGGACCTTTACACCACAGCGCCTTTACATCACAGCGCCTTTACATCACAGGACCTTTACATCACAGAGCCTTTACATCACAGCGCCTTTACATCACAGCGCCTTTACATCACAGCGCCTTTACATCACAGCGCCTTTACATCACAGCGCCTTTACATCACAGCGCCTTTACATCACAGCGCCTTTACATCACAGGACCTTTACACCACAGCACCTTTACATCACAGCGTCTTTACATCACAGGACCTTTACATCACAGGACCTTTACACCACAGCACCTTTACATCACAGCGTCTTTACATCACAGGACCTTTACATCACAGGACCTTTACATCACAGCGCCTTTACACCACAGCGCCTTTACATCACAGGACCTGTACACCACAGCGCCTTTACATCACAGCACCTTTACATCACAGCGCCTTTACATCACAGCACCTTTACATCACAGGACCTTTACATCACAGCGCCTTTACATCACAGCACCTTTACATCACCGGACCTTTACATCACAGCGCCTTTACATCACAGCGCCTTTACATCACAGCGCCTTTACATCACAGCACCTTTACATAACAGCACCTTTACATCACAGCACCTTTACATCACAGCGCCTTTACATCACAGCGCCTTTACATCACAGCGCCTTTACATCACAGCGCCTTTACATCACAGCGCCTTTACATCACAGCGCCTTTACATCACAGCGCCTTTACACCACAGCGCCTTTACATCACCGGACCTTTACATCACAGCGCCTTTACATCACCGGACCTTTACACCACAGCGCCTTTACATCACAGCGCCTTTACATCACAGCGCCTTTACACCACAGCGCCTTTACATCACCGGACCTTTACATCACAGCGCCTTTACATCACAGCGCCTTTACATCACAGCGCCTTTACATCACAGCGCCTTTACACCACAGCGCCTTTACATCACCGGACCTTTACATCACAGCGCCTTTACATCACCGGACCTTTACATCACCGCACCTTTACACCACAGGACCTTTACATCACAGCACCTTTACATCACAGCGCCTTTACATCACAGCGCCTTTACATCACAGCGCCTTTACATCACAGCGCCTTTACATCACAGCGCCTTTACATCACAGCGCCTTTACATCACAGCACCTTTACATCACAGGACCTTTACATCACAGCGCCTTTACATCACAGCGCCTTTACATCACAGGACCTTTACATCACAGGACCTTTACATCACAGCGCCTTTACATCACAGGACCTTTACACAACAGCACCTTTACATCACAGCGCCTTTACATCACAGCGCCTTTACATCACAGCGCCTTTACATCACAGCGCCTTTACATCACAGGACCTTTACACAACAGCACCTTTACACCACAGCGCCTTTACATCACAGCGCCTTTACATCACAGCGCATTTACATCACAGCGCCTTTACATCACAGCGCCTTTACATCACAGTGCCTTTACATCACAGCGCCTTTACACCACAGCGCCTTTACATCACCGGACCTTTACATCACAGCGCCTTTACATCACCGGACCTTTACACCACAGCGCCTTTACATCACAGCGCCTTTACATCACCGGACCTTTACATCACCGCACCTTTACACCACAGCACCTTTACATCACCGGACCTTTACACCACAGCACCTTTACACCACAGCACCTTTACATCACAGCACCTTTACATCACCGGACCTTTACACCACAGCGCCTTTACATCACCGAACCTTTACATCACAGCACCTTTACATCACCGGACCTTTACATCACAGCGCCTTTACATCACCGGACCTTTACATCACCGCACCTTTACACCACAGCGCCTTTACATCACCGGACCTTTACACCACAGCACCTTTACATCACCGAACCTTTACACCACAGCACCTTTACATCACCGGACCTTTACACCACAGCACCTTTACATCACCGAACCTTTACATCACAGCACCTTTACATCACCGGACCTTTACATCACCGGACCTTTACACCACAGCGCCTTTACATCACAGCGCCTTTACACAACAGCGCCTTTATACAACAGCGCCTTTACACCACAGCGCCTTTACATCACAACGCCTTTACATCACAGCGCCTTTACATCACCGGACCTTGAAATCTTTTCTTTATTTTATGTGTTTATTAAACATGGCAAATTACATAAATATTTTAACAAATGTAACTGTGATCTGTGAATTTGGTATGTACAGTAGCTTGGAACTACACATTACAATGCCTTTTGTATTTAGTGAAAGTGGCACATAATTACATAATACTAGCCTGAGACAAGTAGCATGCTTTAAATAAAATACATTTTACTAAAGAAAAATATTTAAATAAAAAGGGATTTAGTTAAATACTAAGAGCACATAGAAAGATATCACCTAATATATGGTATAATGAGGGTGTGTTTATTACCAGTACATCTATAGGTTAACATCTGCAAAGTATTTTACTGTGAAGTTTTATTCCTTTAATACAATAAATAATTAAAACTCTTGTAAGTGTGCGGAATTCTTTGCTGGCTTTTTAATGTTATTGAAGCTATATACATATATGGTATTACATATGGCTGGTTGAGACTATATAGTGCCCAATGGACATACTGTATCTAGAACACGTGGACTTGAAAGCGCATACACAACAAGATCCTCACATCAGATATATTGTCAGTGGCTTCCTGTTTGATTTCCTGTAACAGTTATACGATATGATATCTAGTTTGAGTAACATGTCACATCAGAGGATATTATTACTTTACCCTATATTGAGTGCTTGAGTTTCACTGGACAACCTCTAGTTGCACAATGATAAGACAATTAGCACATGCGCAACTAAAGCAAAGTGAAAAGGGAGACATGTACTCCATGCTAATTCTAGCAATAATTTTTATATATTGTTCATAATATATACAGGGCTGCTTACTAAATAATCTCTTTCTAACTGTAGTACAGTGCACTGATTATAAATCCCTTTACTATTTATAGAGTTGGCAGGACATGGAGAAAGTCATTTCCAACAACAGTAGGATAATCATATAAAGACATGTCCAGCTACAAAGCAGGTAGAGAAATGGTGCACAGATCCGTAGGACAAGAAGACAAGGGCTAGATTGCAGTGCTGGCTAAAAACTTTTTATTGGCCCCTCCAGGTACTGCACGGCAGACACAGCAAAGTCCCTGACGCGTTTCGCACAGACAGCGTTTTGACAAAGAAGGGAGCAGTCCCTCCTCATTCTCTGCCAGATGGGTCAGTAACGCATTGAAAATCAATGTTTCAGACCCCTCTGGTTGCGAAAAGGTTATACCACACGATAATGGCACATGCTAATACTCTCATTTTACACATAACAGGTCTGAAAAAAAAGTCTGTATAAATTGCCTTTGCTTTCCTTTTCCTGATCCTGAATAAATACTGTAATGTGAAGTTCGCAAGGTTTAACATTTTTCAGATGTAACAAATATTTTTGTGAGTCCCTTAAAAATGTAGATTTTTTTTTAAATGAATGCTTTAAAGCTCTTTATAATTCTGTGTGGTGTGAGGGTGCAATTTTACTCAAACATACATAAATTAGCTTTCCTTTAATAGCTACAAAAAAAAAAGAATGACATAAACTGCTAATAAAATGACTCCTTGTCACATTCTGATGTTGACAGGTCCAGAAGCTGGAAGCTGGGGAAAGCTGCTCATGCTACAATAAGCGGTCAGGATAACCTAGCTGGTTGTAAGGAAGCTGAAGCTATCTGAACCTCTGCCAACATACTGCAGATGATAAACTTTCTTTTACTTCCAGACTTGTCAGGGCTTATCACCGGGCAGAGCTGTGGCATTCCTACGAGTACTATTCTGTTTCACTTACACACCAAATAGGGCACAAAATCAAGATCCACCACACAGCAAACCCACCTCAATTGTATACATAATAGGAACAAGTTATCAAGACGATGTTGAAAACCCACAGGCTGCTCGTTTCTCTTCGGTAGTGCAAAAAACATTACTCTGATACATTTAATTGGCTTTCCATAACAATAAAGTATAGAACTGACTGTTTGTGAGCTTTCAGTGCCACATAGGTCACTTCTCCAAACTTTACCACAGGTCTCTAGATACAACTCAATACTGAGTTTACATCTCATCCTTTATTTAATTACCTGTGTGTTTTTTTCTGCTGTTAACAGATTGGCCATTTCTTGATGGTCCTCTCCAACTTTGCCCCGTCCACTACTCCTGTCTTAACAAATTACATTTCTGGCAATATTTGGCTCCATCAGCACTCCACAAAAGGCTGGTGAGATTCTTGGAAGTGTAATTGCATCTCAGGTTGTCAAGTAAAGGTAGAAGACAGTGACCCTGGAGCACTGGTTCCATCATCATGCTCATATCATGGTTGGTGCACATCATACTTTATCTACTCAAAGTTGATATGCGCTACCATGGCAGGTAGAAATATGATGGCAATCAAGACTATACACGCTAACATCTCAGTATAAAGAAAAGACAATAAACATGTACAAAAACTGTAATAAAAACAAAAATAAATAAAACATTATCCAAGTGGCATTCCCCCTAAGCCACTGTGCAATACTATGGAAATGTGAAGGGACATGTGTCAGGATAAAAAAAATAAACAACCAATTAAGTTGTCATATATAATAAATATATTTACAATGATTTAAATTGGATTTTAAAAAGTCAATAATCTTACAATAGAAAAAGTTATAAACAATGTATCAATACATATAAAAAGGTCAACAAAGAGTGCATAGAAAATATATATGTAACCCTTATTCTCCCCCCCTCCCCACCCCCCAATCTCAGATAGGGTCTCATTGGGAACCTAATGCTCAGACTACGTGTCTTTGTGTGGTGCATACCTGCTGGGCCTGAGTCTCCCGCGATGACACGGGGGAGAACAGGACAGGCTTCTGGTGCAGCGCCTCCATCTCCTGCAGCCCCCAGCTGTATGGGGTGGAAGTATCTACAGGAGAATATCCTTTCACCTCCTCCCGATACACTTCACTCTCAGGCAGGAGTATAAGTAAAAGTACAGTCTTTATTGGTCTTCTCTATTCAGCAGCCAGATTACACTGCAGGCTGTCTTCCTCCAGGATGTCCCTGACCTCACTCCCAGCCTAGGGCACCGAGAGTGGGTCCAGCTCTTCCCCTTTCCTCTATGCAGGATAGGAGGTATGGGGTGCACCTTCTGACTCCCCGTAAGGAGGCCTCAAGCCTGCCAGTCCTGGCAGCTTGGTCTGTGTCACCCTTGTCCCTTTCACTCTGGGGACAGACTCAACTAAATAGGAAGTGCTATGCAATAAGTAGCTCCAGCAGGCACCACCCCTGTGTCTTCTAATTGGACACAGAGCCTGATGACACTGCCTTCACTGACTCACTGCACAGCATGAAGTGGGGAAAACCCATGATAGCTCCTGGCAAACCTGCCCTTACGCAGGTTTAACCGCCAGGTGGAGGGCAGACCTATAGCCCAAACCACACAGGGCTACATATACAAAAAAATAGAGCTTCAATATAAAAAGATATAGCAGGCTGACAGCTAGGCAAAAAAGAGACTCGGCAAAGACTCTTTCTAAAGTCTCTTTTGCCAAATTTCTAAGGTAGAAACGTGTGGCAGATTTTGATTGTCACAGGAGACCATGACTATCATACCAGGGATCAATTTGCCAGACAGAAACACAAAGTTTATAAAATTACTTTATTGGAAAAAGAAACAACTATTTACAGTAAATCAACACAAGCACTTACAACTGGGAAATTGGGGTTACCCTATAAACTTGGGTGCAGGGACCTCCCTAAAGAGATTTTCCCTGATCTTTGTTCCTGCAGCGTCCGCTTCAGTTTCTCACAGTTCCTCACAGCTTCTTTCCAGCTGCCTTTGCTAAAGAACTCTGAACTCACAGCTAAAACTGAGCTGAGCTTATATGATCTAGCTAGGGGTCTCTCTCCCCCCAAGTGTTTGCAATATGACCCAGCCACTGATTGGTGGAGGGAAGTGAAACAACAAACACAGTTAAATGCAAAGAGTTACTTGGAAAGGTCACAGACCACTTTGCAACATTCCAGCGGAACATCCCATTAACCCCTGGTTCCTGAAGTGCTACAACCAGGCTTACAAAACATATATACTGTATATATATAACCATAATACAGATGTATTACTGACAGGTAGGGGTAATGGCAGGCTTGACCCTTATTAAAAGCAGTCACATTTACCCCTACCGTAACATTGATGACAATTAAAAAACCCAATGTCCCATTTATTTGCAGCCACAAAAATCCTGCTAATTACATTCTTTATTTTATTTAATTGAGGCTCAGATGCGTGTAGCTCTGCTAACTCAGGCAAATAACATGACGTTAACTAAATAGATATATTTACCACTAACAGCCGGAAACAAAACAACCACACGTTATTTAAGGAGGAGCACTGTTAATGTTCGAGGTTATTAGCTTTAGCGAATAGGCGTTATTGTTAACCTAACTTTAATCTAGGTTATATAGGCAAACAGAGCTTATAACATCTGGCTATTAGTGTTCTTTTCTATATTGTCAAAAGCAGCCACTTCGAATTATACGGAATTATCTCCTTAGGTTCTATAAAAGAAAAAAACCTTATTGTTTTATGTTTGTAGAATGTAAGCCTAAAATATTTGTGAGTTGCAAAAATATTATTCATCCCCAGTTCAATTGTCCCATTAAAAGATGCATCCTGCTCAAAATCCATACTGGCAGTAGATTAATTAGACTTCTATTGCAAGTCTAGAGGCAAATATATCAAGAACAAAAGAGAACAGTGAGTATTATGTGTAACATGGTTAGTCCAGCCTGCCTCTCTTTCCCCCCTGTCACATAAGTCCTTAGCAGTCTATGCTGTGACAGGCAGTCCTGTGGGTAATTGACCCCCTCATGCTCCTCCCTGAGTGACAGTAAAGGTGATGGTGACTCATGGTCTATGCGTAGCCTATCAGGGTGCAGATATTGAGCCCTCCCCTTCTGGTTCCTCAGGGGGGTAGTGCCAAATGTAGAGAGTTCTCTTCCACCCTTCCAACAGAGTGGAGGTGTGGAACCTGTCTCCTCTCTGCAGGGAGGTAGAGATCAGCCAGGCCCTTAAGGGCTGGCTTGCTCAGCTATATCTAAGGCTCCACATTTGGAGAGCACGCACCATCCAGAGGCCTGGGATCCTCTGAGCCCTTGCATACACTGTATTCCCATCTACTATAGTGACTGCAAATAAAGTCCTTGTTCCTTTTTACACCTGCCTGGATTCTAATAAGTGAGCATGGGTGTATGAGAGTTACTTCAGAGAGGACTGTCTCTAAAATACTTAGAGCCTACTGAAGCTGGAGGCGCTGAACAGAACATCAGAGGTCATCAAAAGCCTCCATCTCCATCCTATCGCAGATAGCTCAGCTCTCCTGGACCCTCACAGGTACGCCGCACCATAACACCTGTAGCCGCAACGGGTATCTCCTAGAGGGTGGGGGTACATGTGCTACATATGTGTCATGTGCTATATTACTCATTGTAAGTTTATTGAAACTTTTCACGTATCCAGTGTTAAACAGTAAGAACATCACAAAAGACAATACCAAAATATTTTCAAATGGGGTTATATGATGTATAATAGGACACACAAATGAGCAATAATGTGTTGCTCTGTGACATTAACTAAAAAACAAAAACATAAGATGCTGCATACTTACACTCTGGGGTCTCCTGTCATAATCAAAAGCACAAAGACTTTTATGGAAATGTTGTCCCTGTCACAATAAATGGAAGAAGATCCTGCTACATGGACTTTTCTCTCAGCTGCTTAGGACTTGCATTGAATTTCCTCTATTTCCCTATTCTATGGTGGTTCAGTTTATAGATACAAACAGAGGTCTTCAACATGATTCTAAACATTGAAGTGGTTCACGATTCATGATGAAGAAAAGTTTGAGAAACTCTGTTTTATTGTAAATATTTATTGGAAATATTTATTGTAAACATGTTTGGCTATATGTACTTTGTGGTGCTAAGCCGTAAGACTCAATATGGCCCATTTAAGTGAATGGACCATAAGGTGTTTTAGCCACGTGGTTATTCACTGGCTTCCCAGGTATACATAGGGAATTTTGATGTTAAAGACTAGAACCGTGTTACCTAATGGTTGAATAACTCCTTGGTGCCATGTCCTTCTGAGGCTCGTTTTCAAGGTCAACAAGTTCCTGAATACTGTATTATCATAGGAGTCCATTGAGCAACCTAGATTCATATTACCAAAATTAAGTCTATTGTGTGATATGTCCCCAAAAGTTTGTTCCCTTTTGCAAACATTATTTATAAATTACAAAACTGCTGAGTGCCCTACAAGTGTTGGGACGCATTTGGACCATGTTTACTAAGCATTGCTATTCCATAAGACTTCATATGTCCTATTCTTTTGAATGGGCAGTAAGGTGTCTTCTAGCACTATAAGGCATTGATGGCAATATAGGAGGGAAAAATATGTCCCTTGATCCATTTATATAGTCAGCTGGTAACGCAACTCCTCAGAGGTTACTTTAATAGTTCGATTGAAATAATTGTTTTAATGCTATGGTACCACATAAGGCCGTGATTATACCTAAAAAACGCCGGCTCAAAAACAAGATACAAAAAAACAATTAATGTACACATACCTGTAGCGACGTGCGCGCCGCCTGGAGCTGCAGGGCGCATAATCCTGAAGAGATTTTTAAAAATTGTTTCTGGCAGGCGACGGCCGCATCACGTGAGCGGTTCAGCCAATGAGAGCGGACCGCTCATAGCCACGCCTCCGCCACGCCTCCGCCACGCCTCCTTTTCTCTTCTCCTGTCTCCTCTCACTGCCTCCTCTTCTTGATCAAGATGCCGCTCGGCGGCAGCATGAGGTGACGTCACCGGATCGCGCCGCCGCTCAGCGGCATCTGGTATAATCGTAGCCTACGTATGTTACCACTAACTACAAGAGTCTTTAATGTAAACACCTTTTCTATTTCAATATACAGTGTAGCATGGTGTTTCTCATGTTAACATACTTGCAGAGAGTCTCTGACAGTTACTGTAGCATTGTGCTGTCGTCATTATTTTCAGTGGTTTATTTCTATTGAGCTATCTATTTGTTAAACCAAAAAAGTGTGCCACAGAAAACTCAAAAACCACAGAACGTGTTGTGACTTTTCCAACAGCCAAATCCCTCCCACCTTCAAGGTGAAAAATAAAAGTGTTCTGTAAATCGCACGATTAGTACAGTACTGGCAAACGTTACATATTCAGACTGTCCTTAAAAAACTTATTTATAATGCTTGAGGCTTTTTTTTGCTCTACAATTAGTGTATATTATCTACTGTCAAAATATGAAGATTATGTTTTTTTTTTTATATCTCTGAAAAATATCCAAAGGATACAAAACCAGAACCAACTTTTTACAATCTGTGACCACTCCTTCCCTCTGCCGCCTACTTTAGCTTTACTGGATATGGTCCTAACTTAACCAAAAACATCTGTCAAAGACACAGAGAAAAAGTTGTAGAATGAGAGTGCTGGACAGCTGCCCAGTTTCAAAGGGGGAAGGAGGGTGAGGGGGGATGTGATTAATATGGTTAGCACAGTTCTCTTTGACATGTGGTTCAAATGGGTGTGGGATGGGAGGGTATAGGTCTCCATCAGTATTGGGAAGAGGGGAGGAGTGCCCCTGTACAAACAATTTAATGTGTACTCCCACTCGAGACATCACTTCTACGTGAACAGAGAACTACAGATAGCTAAAGAGTTGCACAGAGGGCAAGGAAAGAGAGAGAAAGGAAGCAAAGAGTGCACAAAAAGCACATTTACAGAGACTTCTTCCTTACGCTGCATTCATCCTAACGGTAAGATACATAATTTTTTTTTTTCTGTTACTTGGCTTTAACTTCTTCAGTGCTGGGTACTGGACAATTCCAATTCCAGGAGTGTTCTTTATCGGTTATCATATATCTTTAAAAAAAATATATATGTAATCAGAAAAAAAACTAAAGTTTCCTAACTTTAGATTTCCTTTTATTCTTTTTGCTTGATTAGTTTGAAAGAACTAAATGTGCATCTTTTGGGATTAAAATGAAACAAACAACTTGTAAGCAGAAGATCTCTGTCCTGCTTGCATTTCTGCCACTTTAAGTTCAGTTCTTCTCACTTTTCTTCATCTTTTTTTAGCCACAAGAAAAAAAGTAACAGACACTGCAAATAGTACCGCGCTGCGGAATACTGTATGTTGGTGATTTACAAATATACTATAATAATAGTTTGGGGACAGAGGGGCCTTAGTGCTGCAGGGAGACACTAAATGTAGTCTGTGGAATGTGTAGTGTGTTGCCTTTTCTCTCCTGTGGCTTGAAGTATGTCTGATTCCTCCAGTTTAGGAAAACTAACTGGTACATTCATCATTTATACTTCACATCGTCATGTTTCGTAGGAACATTTTTTCCCAGTGATGCTACTGTGAAAACATTCATGGGCCTATATTTACATACAGCATTACTGTGTAACTGTGTGTTTAGTGGTCACTTGTTACACTCTTTCGATCCTGGAGGTATATGCAACTCGTGGAAGTTAAGTGGGATTTCTGCTTTGGCCAGCAGAGTTCTTGGTATTCCAGGGACTCACAATCAATTATCAAGTGTAATGTTCAAAACTGGGATTAATAATACCAACAACCTTCTGGTCCAAATCCAACATCTTTACTAGGAATCCCTGATTCACTTATGCAGTTGCAGATATTAGCTGCTGGCTGCAGTTTTGTTCATCTCATATTATTTGAAGTTTGTCATATGTTATGGAACTACTTTACCATGCAAAAGGATCAATTCAGCATTTAGAATTCTACAAGCCTCCTAATTCTATTTTAGGGTTTCTTATTAACATACTGACGTCTTTGCAGGTTGTGATTAATTTCCTTGAATCCAAGACACAGGGACCGATTTAGAGTTAGCTAACGACAGTGGAGTTGTAGCGTCAACTCATTGCGCAGGCGCTATATGGTGGTTTGTGCCTCATAAAAATAAGAGTCAGCCAAAAATCGGCGCAAAACACTGTTTGCGTGGGGCACATTAACCAAAGGACTTGAGTGGAGGCGTATCTCTGCCAAATTCATGTAAATGAGCTCAATGTGGGCATTCACATGTTAAATTGCACCTATCTTATATTAGCAGCTAATTTAGAATTTGATTAATGGCTGTTCTTAATTTAAGAACACTTCTTAATTATGCACCAGAAGTGACGGGTGCAAGCTTTGGTACACTACAAAGACCCACTTTTTTGTGATGCCATGGCTGAAATTGGTGCTTTTTACATACCCATGCGCTTCCTGGCAACACTTGGTCTTCAGGAAATTATACCTAGACTATCCAGATGACAAAGAATTGATTGAGTTAGAGTTAATGTATTTGGCGTGCCTCATGTACTCAATGACTTCCTCTCTGTTACATTTGTACAGTACTGTCTTTTCCTCTCCACGTGCTGGCTGCTTGTTTCCTCTGTCATGATGTGGCAGAGCTTGCTTCTGCTATGCAGACTTGTTGCAGACTGAAGGGAGGACACCAAAGTAACATATTATAGGGCGTGTAGCCATTTCCTAAAGAACTAAAGTAACCCGACTTGACTTAATTATTCGGTACAAATGTCATGAAAAACACGTAAAAATGACCCCTAGCCATTCGTGCTAATCTAATCATGATAATATTTCAAGAACAGTTGTTTGTGACTTCATTGTGTCAAGAGGTTTATGTATGTATCATTTTATTTATATATAGTGCCAATAAGGCCGCGCTTATAGTGCCGGTGACGCGACGTCGGCCGAAAACAAATACATTGCCGCTGCCATGTGTACTTATAGTGCACTTATAGTGCACGCGACGGCGACAAGCGACGGCGACAAGCGACGCCGTCGTCGCGAAAATCTGAAGCTGGCAAAATTTGATTTTTCAAGTGCCGTCGCGTCACGTGACGGCCCTTGAACAAATCAAATTGCCGGAATCCCGCGACCCCGCCGCCCGGCGAAACATAACTTTTGCCGGTGGCGACGGCGATGTCACCCGCTGTGTCGCCGTCGCCAACGACGGCACTATAGGCACGGCCTAAGATGTGCAGGGCTTGACAAACACAACAAATACAATATGGGGGGGATAATGGGGATAAAAGCAGCTAGACAAAAGTGGGGAAATTTTGAGGTAAAAAAAACAACCGAATGTGATATATCAAAGAAAAAAGTTTTAGGTAAAGCAATAGTACATTTTTTATTACCCCGAGTGCAGTGTTTTTGCTTCAGAATGTCTCCATGTTTACGTTGATACATAGACACAGAGGGGAATATGTAGACACGTGTCCGAGCTGCAACACTAGGGCAAAAGTAGATAATAAAAAAGGAACTATTTTTACCAATGTGAAAATCCCACAATGGGATTTATTTTCTTTCATGAATCCAGTAAACGTTGTTGTTCCATTTTTGCCCTAATTTTGCAGTTGGGAGACTTGGATACAAGGGCCTGACAGCTCTTGTGACATGGAGGCAGGCCCCTGACATATTGGGGCTGATCAACGAGAAGAAAGTGTGAATAGAACGTTGTTTTGACGCACTGTTGTATTTCTGCTCGTGTTTGCATCAAATGTAAGAAAGTGTTTCCTACATTCAACGGAAATTGTTAACCAGAGAAGTGCATGCCCCCTCAAAGCTGGCGGATAGTTTTGATGCAAGTACAAGATAAAATCATGGCGCGTGGAGACAGCGTTTAATGCATCCAATTATGATCTGTGCATCATGTAATTCCTCCCTAGCTCCTCCTACTGATACTTAGCAAATCTCCTGGTGACACAGCCAGCGCAAAACATGGAGCAAAGACCTTGCTACATTAACGCAAAGAAACGTAAGATGGAAATCCTGCAATCTGTGTTCATTTTGCTCTCTATTTGCCTTAATACACTACCCCTCCCGCCCCCCCCATTCCCCCTCCTCCTCTCCTCCTCCAGTGCCTTTTTAATGCACTATAGTCCATTCTGGCATTACATGGGTTTGGTATTGATTCTGGACCATATAGAGTAGAAAAGTAAAGAAGCGGTTGCAGTGGGAAGTGTGATGGAATAAACTAATTCGTATGTGAATAACAGTGAAAATAGATTTTGCAGCTCCAACCTACACATGGACTGTGTATTTATAATGTAATGGTGTAGGACTGGTAGAGTGCAGGTGATTTAACCCAATGCATGTAAGAAAGAGTTCAAATCGACTAGTCAGCTACTTGTTGTCCCCTCCAGTGTCTTCTTCTTTTGTGGATTCCTTAGGACACGTTCATATAAAGAAAGGGCAGGACATAGTGTAGTATGAAGAGTACAATGCATTACACAGCATAACATGTAGCAATTACACTGACATTTTGTAAGTATAAAACGGGTAGGTAATGCACAATAGTACAACAGGGGTCTCCGACACCCGATGGTGATGGTGATGCTGTCAGACCTCGAGGATTGATTCTGGACCAACTTGCAATGAATGGGCTCATGTAAACACCTCATAAGCTATATACAAATACAAAACTGGTCATACTGTAGTACTTCATCCATCTGAGGACCCATTTTGCCTGGAGCATTAAAGAGTGCCATCTTTTTTTTCTGTTAGGCAATGTCTTTCTGCTACTGTAAATTGGATGACTGGAGTAACGGACATTAAGGTTGTTGATAAATGAGAGCATTCAGAAGAGCCAGAAATACACAACATTGAGAATCCATAAGTTTGGGTTCTTATTTGTGAACCTTTCCCTGTAATTTGATTTTTTTTTTCAGCAGGAATTTGTCCATGTCTTCCCCAAAGTTTCCAAACTTATTTCAAAGTGTGTCTTTTTTGTCCTTATATCTTCTTTGTTGTATTCTCATGAAGACTTGATTTAACCCCATCATCCTAATGAAACCTTTTAGTAGCTGACAGATTAAAATACTGGGTGTTTTTTCAGCTAAGGGAGAGACAATTATATGGTAATTTGAGATTTAAAAAAAAGAAAAACACGTTTAAAATGGGGGACATGGAGACATTTATACATTTGGGGTTCCCAAACATTCCATTACAGTGGAGGCCCAGAATGCATTGCCTTGTAATGTTTTGATTTGCTCTGGGTCAATTGAAGTATATATGTTAAGTATATGTCTATCTGTTTGACTAATTAAGACATCATAATGACTTACTGCAAACAAAACAAAAGCAATCATTTACCTGTAGATGCAAATGGTAAAAACCCTACAAAGCATGTGTTTACCATGTGTAAAAAAATAAATACTTATAATAGACCAATGTTTGTAGATAAATTAGTCAATCAGCGTGATTAAACAAAATAACCATGCCACTGTCCTTAGTTAACATTCGCCATAGGAGGGACTGCCCCTTTAATTACCACAAGCACGTAAAGAGTCAGTAGTGTTGTAACTCAGCCAGGAGACATGCATAACACAAGCCTTCTATAACCCGAGAACGCTGTTTTGCTTTCCTGTTGCCTAAACTTTCCCCTTAATCAGGCACCCTCTAGCTCATCTTTATTTTTCTCCCTACACACCTCCCCTCCCCCCAAATCCCCTGTCATTTCTTCATGGTCCCGTCCTATGGGCCTATTCTATAACTTCGATAATTAACTCATCAAGGATTTTGAGCAGTTCCCAAATGATTTGGCAAGGTTGCTATTCAGAAAGCTCCGATGACCTGCCAAACGCGTTCTTGTAGTGCATCTCCCCGAGCGGTAGCTCTGCGGCTCAACACAGCGAGCAGGAGCTGAAAAATAGCTCCAACTCGCGTTTTTTTAATAAAATTACCCTATTCTAGTACCTCTGATGAGATCATCAAGGCACTCACCAAATGAGCTTCTTGCAAATTTTATCTTGCCATCCCGAAGACGGCGAGATGGGATTTGCGAATAGGACTTAGAAAAAAAATGTATTTTTATAGCATCGGATTGAAGCCGGGAGTCTCCGGAGCTGATATGCATTAATACCACCTCCGGGGACCCCAGGCTTCCATCCTATGTAATAGAAATACATTTACAGGCAGCTTCATTACCTTAGTATCTAATCGCTAAGGTAATGAAAAGGTTAAACATCAGTGTTCGGTTTATTGGGGGTAGCGGGGGTGGGTGAAGGTTGTATTTGGCCAATGTTGGGTGTTAATGCCTCCCGGGAGGGTAGTGGGAGGAGTTAACCCCTTCATTACCTCAGTGGTTAATACTGCTAAGGTAATGAAGGGGTTAACCACTCCTGCTATCCACCTGGTAGGCATAAACACCCACCATGGGCCAAATACCCCCTTCACCCACCCCCGCTACCCCCAATAAACATTAAAACCCAAGACTAGCCAATACACCCATTGATTGCCAGTATGGTGACCTATGCCCTCAATGGGATCAAAGATAACCCCAATTGCAATAAATGGGTAGCCCCTCTACCCATAACAACCCCCCCTCCCAACACATAGAGTAAAGTAATAGGCACAATTACTATTATCCAGATCTGGATACTAGCTAATTTGCCCACTAAAAATAAAACATCCAGCCAGCATAAAGTAAATTCAAGTTGCACTTACCCCTGCCAAGATGAAGGCCATCCTCATCTTCCTCCTCGTCACCTCCCCATCCACCGAGGCAACAACATAACAATAAATAAACAAACTAATGGCCACCAACCCCTCAATCACCTTAGCCGTTAGTAACCACTATAGTAATTAAGGGGTTAACCCATCTCCTCTGCTACCCACCCGGGATTCCTAACCACCCTCCCCGGGCCAACTACCACCCACCTCTACCCATAGATTGGCACAGTGGTACACCATTTATATTATATGGGCATGATTTGCCACTACAGCAGTCAATGGGCAACCTAAAAAAAAACAAGCACCAAAAATATGCAACAATTATATAAAACCAAGCACCTAAGATACACAACAATTAAATAAAACATGCACCAAAAATACACAACAATTAAATAAAACAAGCACCAAAAATACATAGCAATTAAATAAAACCAAGCATTTGGCAAAAAATACATTGCTTGTCAGTAGCCCAAAAGGGACATAGATAAACACAGTCAATGGGAACCTAAAAAAAATATGCAATGAAAAAAAATTAAATCAATGTTGTTCGACGTCTTCACCCTCCGATTCCGAGTCCAGCAGCAACAGCAGGACCCTCTTGACACTCGACGCAATTTTCCTCAACAGCTGGTAAGTTCTTCTTTCTTCATTCTTTTCTTCTTTATTTGTAATCCAATCCAATGGGGTGGATGTTGTCCTGTCGTCTTTCTGGAATCAAATGAGATAGGACAGGTCTTGTATAAGGCCTGTGACATCACATTTGAGTGTCAAATGGTTCACCCCCAATCCGATTGGCTGGTGTACCATGTGACAAGGGTTATTTTTTTTTATGGTGTGACGTCATTTTAAAGGGAGGGGCGTCACATCCTTTTAAAAAAATGGCTGCTATCACATGTTACTACAACCAATCGGATTGTGAGATATACTATGTGAGACATCACATAGTACACCCACAATCTGATTGGTTGAAGTACCATGTGACAGTTTACATTAACTGATGATATTAAAGGGATGATGTCACATCCTTTTAAAAAAATGGAAGCTGTCACGTGGTACTTCAACCAATCGGGTTCAGCTCCGGAGAGCCCCTGCTACAGTACACTGTTATTAAAATTGAAATAAAAACAGTACGATCACCTGTAAGAGCTGAGCAGGGAGATGCGGCTCTCTCTGTGCTGCTCTCTCTGTGCAGCTCTTACAGACCCCGGCCAGGTCGCACAGGGTTGAACTGAGAAAGAGGCTGAGATACCACCGCCGCTGTCCCCACCGGTATTGGCATTTTCCTGCCTCACGGTTTGTGGAAATGCTTTCAGATTCTTTCTGAATACCGTGATGACACAAATGACAAACCGTTCGATGGGGTCATGCAAAACCGATCGAGATAGCAGCAATTTTATCGAAGCTACTAGAATAGGCCCCCTACTGTCCGTTCATACCACTCATCCTGTTATCACGTCCCATATCCTTCTTTATGAACAAGGTCATCACTTCATCACCTCTTCTTTATGACTATTTATACCGCTTCTACTTGCTACACATTGTTCCTTGTTGCTGATGCTTTACAATCTCGGAGGTGCTTGTTGTCTCTTTATTTTTACCTGCTGGCACTAATCATTGGTTTAATTGAATCAGAAATCAATACATTTAATGATTCATTAAATCTCTGACTGTCTAAGTCTCGCAAACATTCTACTTACCTAGATTGTGGGACAGTGGTCTCTTTCCCTAGGGCGTGTGGTGTCCTTTCATATGCGTGACAGAGTGCTTCTAATTCTATTACTTACTATTATAATAATCTCTGTTTTGGGAAGCACTATGGACATGGTTGGCACAATATTGGTCAAACGAATGCTTACAGACAGGTGCACACGGAAAATAATAGGTATAACAAAACAGGAATCCAGCAAACTCGTGATACTGAAAACAATAGTGCATGTTTTATTTTCAGGTAAGATCAACTTTTCGGCTACTATTTTTTTCCACAGTAAGACAAGTGTGCTGTATTCTTGTTTTGTTTTGTATATATCAAAGAGAAAAAGTTTTGTGCGCGCCAAGAGTCTTGTGCTATTATTTTTAAGAATAATTCATATATAAAAATGTGAAAAAAATGTGTGAATGTGAATTAAAAAGTGATACAATAATCAATTGCAAGGGAAGAACTTCAATAAAGTGTTCTACCTAATTAAATCCAAGAAAAAGATCTATCTCGTGGTAATGTAACAATGTGTTTGTTAAACAACAATGGTGATATATTAATATTGAAAAAATACTGATTATACTGTATAACTTGATTTAAAAAATCATCATATATTATATAAAGAATCATACACACCCTATTAATGTCCAGAAGTTAGGTGGAAATCATTCCTAAGTCTCTCCTTATCTTATGTCAAGTGTAGAAATCTTGAGTCACCTCCGCTGTGGGTATATGCAGCTCTCTGTTTGGGGTGTTCCACTCCTCTCTACAGCACGTAAGACAAACAAAAAGAAGAAATTAATAGCTGCAAGTGAACACTATGATATCATAGGCATTACTGAAACATGGTGGGATGAAACTCATGACTGGACAGTTAATTTAGAGGGTTATTCCCTTTTTCGGAAGGATCGAACAAATAGAAGGAGAGGTGGAGTATGTTTATATGTTAAACTGGATCTAAAACCTATCATAAGGGATGATGTTTATGAAGGGAATGATGAAAATGTAGAGACTTTGTGGATAGAAATTAGCAGTGGAGGTAAAAGTATTAAGAAAATGTTTGTGTGAATATGCTATAAACCACCAAATATCTGTGAGATTGAGGAAGCTAAAATACTTTTGCAAATGGAAAAGGCATCAAAACTGGGTCATGTTTGCATAATGGGTGATTTTAATTATCCAGACATAGACTGGGGCAATGAGATTAGCGTTACAACAAAAGGGAACAGGTTTTTGGGGGTGCTTAAAGACAATTATATGACCCAAATTATTGAGGAACCAACCAGGAGAGGGGCAATACTGGATTTGGTCATATCAAACAATGTAGAAGTAATAACAAATATTAAAGTCCTGGAACATTTGGGTAACAGTGATCATAACATTGTCTCATTGGAAATAAATGATCAAAAAATAGATTTCTTGGGTTCAACAAAGACCTTAAACTTTAGAAAGGCAGATTTTAATAAACTGAGGTCTAATCTAGTAGTAATACAATGGAGTGATGTTTTTGGAGTGGAAAATGTAGAACATAAATGGGCAGTCTTTAAAAGTTGTTAGAAAAGCACACTTATCAGTGTATACCCTTGGGTAATAAGTATAAAAGAAATAAGTCAAAACCAATGTGGCTAAATAAACAGGTAGGGGAGGAAATGGACAAGAAGAGGAAGGCGTTTAGATTCTTTAAGTCAGAAGGGACAGAGACATCGTATCAGAATTATAAGGAATGTAACAAAAATTGCAAATGGGCAATCAAATTAGCAAAAATGGATAATGAAAAAAGGATTGCAATAGAAAGTAAGGTCAACCCTAAAAAGTTCTTAATAACAAAAAAAATGATAAAAGAAAATATAGGACCCTATCAATGTGAGATGGGTAGGCAGATTATTATTGGAGATAAGGAAAAAGCTGAGGTATTAAACAAATTCTTTGCCTCTGTGTTTACCAAGGAAGAATCAAGTTCAATAGTAGTGCCGTAGGAGGAAGCCACAATGTCCATATTATTGAACAATTGGTTAACTGAGGAAGAAGTTCATAAGCGACTTGAAAAAAGTAAATAAGGCACCTGGCCCCAATGGCATACATCCAAGAGTTCTCAAGGTGTTAAGCTCAGTAATAGCCAAACCATTATATTTAATATTCAAGGACTCCATTTCCACAGGCTCAGTACCACACGATTGGCGTAAAGCAGATGTGGTGCCTATATTTAAAAAGGGAGCTAGATCACAACCGGGAAATTACAGACCTGTAAGCCTGACTTCAATAGTAGGGAAACTACTTGAAGGTTTAATACGGGATAATATTCAGGAATACCTAATGGAAAACAAAATTATTAGTAATAGTCAGCATGGATTTATGAAGGATAGATCTTGCCAAACTAACCTTATTTGTTTCTTTGAGGAGGTAAGTAGGAATTTAGACCAGGGTAATGCAGTTGATGTGGTCTACTTAGATTTTGCAAAGGCTTTTGATACGGTTTCACACAAGAGGTTGGTGTACAAAATAAGGAAATTGGACTCAGTAATAATATATGCACCTGGATTGAAAACTGGTTAAAGGACAGACAACAGAGGATTGTCATAAATGGAACTTTTTCAGGTTGGGCTAAAGTCGTGAGTGGAGTACCTCAGGGATTGGTACTGGGACCCCTGCTTTTTAACTTGTTTATTAATGACCTTGAGGTTGGGATAGAGAGCAAAGTCTCCATCTTTATTGATGATACTAAATTGTGTAAGGTAATAGAATCAAAGCAGGATGTAATTTCTCTTCAGAAGGACTTGGATAGACTGGAAACGTGGGCAGGTAAATGGCAAATGAGGTTTAATACAGATAAATGTAAGGTTATGCATTTGGGATGCAAGAATAAAAAGGCGACTTACAAATTAAATGGAGATATATTGGGGGAATCCTTAATGGAGAAGGATTTAGGAGTGCTTGTAGACTGCAGGCTTAGCAATAGTGCCCAATGTCATGCAGTAGCTGCAAAGGCAAACAAGATCTTATCTTGCATCAAACGGGCAATGGATGGAAGGGAACAAAACATAATTATGCCCATTTACAAAGCACTAGTAAGACCACACCTTGAATATGGAGTACAATTTTGGGCACCAATCCTAAGAAAAGACATTATGGAACTAGAGAGAGTGCAGAGAAGAGCCACCAAATTAATAAAGGGGATGGACAATCTAACTTATGAGGAGAGGCTAGCTAAATTAGATTTATTTACATTAGAAAAGAGGCGTCTAAGAGGGAATATAATAACTATATACAAATATATTCGGGGACAATACAAGAAGCTTTCAAAAGAACTTTTCATCCCAAGGGCAGTACTAAGGACTTGGGGCCATCCCTTAAGGTTGGCGGAAAGGAAATTTCACCAGCAACAAAGGAAAAGGTTCTTTACAGTAAGGGCAGTTAAAATGTGGAATTCATTACCCATGGAGACTGTGATGGCAGAAACAATAGATTTGTTCAAAAAAAGGTTGGACATCTTTTTAGATGAGAAAGGTATACAGGGATATACCAAATAAGTTGGTGGTTTGGGGCATAAGTCCCAACAACAGTGCTCAATCCAATTCTGAACTGTTAATCAATAACAGGCTTGAGTCCACATATCATGGTAATAGGAAATCAATATAGCCAAAAGATAGAGTATTGGACCCAGTGCTATTTGAATGCAGCAAAGACACTAAATATTATTATAATAGTCCACGTGTCAGAGTAAATGAAGGGTTAACATACCATTGGTGTGTAGAACTCTGCCATACAGGACCCTTATGCTGCAGCACTGTTCCTGGTCATCAAATCTCCATGTAAAGGGGAAATACAATACTCACAGATAGCTGATTCCTTTGCTGCGTGCAGCACGCTCAATGTTCAAGCAGAAGTAGAAATCCTAGGATTCCAGCGGTGCACAGCCAAGTAGAGTAGGGGACCAGCAAGGTGTGGGTTAAAAATATTTATTGATACAACATAGTATAGGGGACACACACTCTGACGCGTTTTGGACTGGTATAGTCCTTTATCAAAGAGCTGATTCGCGCCGTTCATCCCCACAGTCTTAAAGAGCAAGCCCCGCCCCCCTGCGTCATCGCGCTGCCTGTTTTTGGCGCGAAAATCGCCGAAGTTAAACCTGATTGGCTGCTACTCCCAGCGAATGGGATAGCCTGCTGCCATGTGTATGCATCGCGAGGAGGGGAATGACGCGCGTCTGACACCAGCGCGTAGACCCCTCCGCTGATACAGCCGGCGTCGTTGCTAGGTGCTGTTCCCTAACAATAACATTGGGCAATCTCTCCCCGTGTATAATACATTGCTATGCATTGCGAGCTAGCGGATCAGTGGGAGGGAGGGGGTGTGGGAGGGGGGGGGGGAGAAGACAAAAAGACATGTGGGGAGAAAGGAAGGAAATAAAATTAGCATGATAAACCTTACTAAGCTAAAAACATAGAAACATTTAAATAACATACAAAGACAATCAAACATTGTATAGCGAATCTAAAACTGGAATGGAGGTGACATATTCAGGTAGAGAACAATAATTAATCTTCAATGTTTCCATATAACCATATTCAATTAATATTCATAAAATCAATATAACGTATATACTAATTCATTTTTACCTGTTATAATGTGTAAGGAAACATGTATTACTCTAGTCTGTAAACAATGCACAATATGGGGAGACTCATATTGAGCCAAATTGTCTTGAAAATATCAATTGAAACTGGGAGTAGCAGCCAATCAGGTTTAACTTCGGCGATTTTCGCGCCAAAAACAGGCAGCGCGATGACGCAGGGGGGCAGGGCTTGCTCTTTAAGACTGTGGGGATGAACGGCGCGAATCAGCTCTTTGATAAAGGACTATACCAGTCCGAAACGCGTCAGAGTGTGTGTCCCCTATACTATGTTGTATCAATAAATATTTTTAACCCACACCTTGCTGGTCCCCTACTCTACTTGGCTGTGCACCGCTGGAATCCTAGGATTTCTACATATACCAAATAAGTATACATGGGAAGGATGTTGATCCAGGGATTAATCCGATTGCCAATTCTTGGAGTCAGGAAGGAATTAATTTCCCCCCTTAATGGGGTTTTTTGTTTGCCTTCCTCTGGATCAATAAGTAAATATAGATATAGGGTAAAGTATCTGTTGTCTAAATTTAGCATAGGTTGAACTTGATGGACCTACGTCTTTTTTCAACCTCATCTACTATGTAACTATGAAAAGCGCAAAAACGCCCATAGTGTAACTCAATTTAATAATACAATAGTTATTATAAAGGTTACCATAGAAAATAAGTTTTCACACTTTTAAGGGAAGTGTGGAGCCCGTCGATGCAGTTCGTGGAGCTCGCTGTCCTCTCCAAATGGACTCAAGTGTGCCGTCGCCTCAGTGACATCACTGCTGTGCGTGCTGTATCTCGGCAGACCAATGGTGGGGAGCTAAGTGTCCTTTGTTTGTTCTGTGTTCTCAAAGTTCTCTACGCATTTCGTGAATTATATCACTTTATCAGGGATTATCTAACCCGTAGGGGCTACTGATATTTATAGGTTCCTTAATTGGTGATAATTAGTAAATCAGATATTTTCAGAATAGAATTGGACATTCCTCCCTGTATTACCAATCCATTTTTCACTAATTTTCAAATATACTATTTTTCATGCGTTTCATAGGATCAGTGGTGAAAGTAGGCCTTTACGGTACAGTAAACAATGTGCAGGCACAGTGTAATGGTATGAATTATTTGGATTTTAACAAAAGAAAACCGACGTGCCTCTCTTTGGTTTTCATCAGAAGATTAACACTGCAAGGGTCCCCCATAGCCTTAATCCTTACTGTAAGTTGGGCTACTCACTGAGCTAGCGTGATGTACGCATGTAGCCTATAACATCATTCTAGCTAAGTGATTATCAACCCCCACGGGCAACCCCTCAATGGTTGGAGAGCTGAGACAACTGTCCCAGAGCTCCTAGTACCTGACGGATCCCGGCTCCGGGGAGAGTGTAAGGGTGGGGGTGGGGAAAAGAGAGAAGGGAGAGTGTGAGAGGGAAGAGTGTAAGAGGGGAAAGAGAGAGGGGATAGTGTAAGGGGGGAAAGAGAGAGGGGATAGTGTAACGGGGGAAGAGAGAGGGGAGAGTGTGAAGGTTAGAGAGAGAAAGGGGAGAGTGTAAGGGGATGGGGGAGAGAGATAAAGGGGAGAGTGTAAGGGGATTGGGTGGAGAGAGAAAGAGGGGAGAGTATAAAGGGAGAGGGGCGAGTGTAATTGGGAGAGGGAGAGAGGGGAGAGAACCCCAAGACACTCCAGTAGTAGCATGGTTATCACCAAAGCTCAGTCAGAACTGAGACTATTGTCTGATCTCCCCAGCAGTCTGGCAAACATCTTGGGGGAATTCCAGTCATTCCAGGAAAATCTGTATGTGTCTGCAGCCTAAACTTTACACAGAATCTATGATCACGGCCTATTGCATATTGCAACTATACGTCTGGATTCACTAAGCTCCAATAAGGGGGATTGGGGTACGATCCGACGTTAACTGCCATTGACTTGACATGTATATTACCCCATATCGGAGCCTAGTGAATCCTCCCTATAGGGATTAGTATCCATAAAGTAGTTTTCATTAAATTTGGCACTAATGCTTTAAATGCACAGTTCCAAGAATAGAAAAAGGGCAGTTTCAGAAAAAAAGAGAACATATTTCTTAACCTCCAATGTCAGTATCTAACTCCTAACAGAAGCTGCGTATATTGTGTTTGTTGTTGGGATATTCAGAATGAGCACTTCAGGCCTAAATATGAAAAGGTTTCATGAGTACTCTAAATTGTGAAATTGTAAAAATGGCAGAGGAGCTGCTATGTAAGTTTGGCGTTCTCTTACAGTATATGTTTTATGGCCTTTCTACAATTTACTAGAAAGCTGCATCTCTGTGCTGGAGAACAATTTAGTCCCATTCATTTGAAAGAATGCTGAGCCCTGAGTGCAGTGCAACATGACTGTATGGTCTAGGCTGGGGGGTAGAAGATGTAGGCGAGCGCTGAGGGGTGGCAAATCATTCTTCGCCCCTCTCTGAGTTTTAGAGTGGTAATGGTGGACATCCAGGAGACCATTTGCCGGCTGCAATCGGAGGCGCTTGAAGATTGTTTGCTGCAGCGGGAGCTACAGAACTTTCTGAGCAGGGCGTCCGAGACTTCAGGCAGCTTTGGCAGGGCTCCGGTGGAGTCCTCCCATGGAACATGTGGGCAAGGTGGTGGTAAGCAGGCGCTCCAGGCCCCGGAATCATGAGGGAACCTTTGTGTCATCTCGGGCAGTGGAAGGCAGAGCAGGCCTGCAGCCAGGTCAGCTGCTGGTAGGAGGAGGGCCCTGGGACAAGGGAGTGCTTCCTCACACATAGAGTCAGCCCCTTCAGGGGAAGTTAGACGTGAGGCTCTTGTTAGCCCCCCCGGGGAGTATGGAACCAAGATTTACAGAGATTTCAGGGGGGTTGTCAATTGGCCTTGCCAGGTAGCTGGTGGGGTTGTGCCCCCTGTATTTGGGCCAGTGCCTGGGGTTTTGGGTGTGGGCGAGATGATGACCCTGCTCAGAGGAGTGCTGTGGGCTCTGGAGAGCCACGAGAGGGCTCCTACAGGTACCCAAGGGGTGTCGCTGTTGCCATTACCTGCCTGGGTAGGGTGCGGCTTCAGGTAATACAGCAGCATCCACCGTCTGTGCTGGTGGGGATCAGTTCTATCCCAGTGCGGCTTGTAGTGGGTGTTGGGGCTGCGCCAGCCACGAGGGGGCGAGGTGGTGGTTGTGCTGCTTGGCTCTATGGTGGTGAAAAATACAAGGATAGCACTGAATACACTTTATTGTTGTTAGGAAAGAGGTTTATTAATAGTGGTGCGGTGCATGGGCACATGCATAGGCGGAGAGGAGAGAAATGTGGATAGGAGGAGAGTGTTGAAGTTAGAGAGAATATAAAAGTTTACAAAGGAGCGAGGAAAAAGCAAACTGGAAAAGCAATGGGGAGGGCATAATAAGATGCAGCGAGAGAAAGGCAGGGGAGAGTTCCCAGGTATTGGAGGATAAGTAGAGTAGGAGTTGAAAGAGTAGGTGAAAAAAATATCAGACCTGGGAGGGTAGTATATCACTGAAGGTTACACAGCACCTTAGAAAGTTAGTCTTTAGATTTGTCAAAATTGTCAGGGCATTTAGAAAGCCAAGTTCTCACAGTTTATTTATTTATTTATAAAATATTTTACCAGGAAGTAATACATTGAGAGTTACCTCTCGTTTTCAAGTATGTCCTGTAATACAGTTGAAGAGTTGACGAAGTGTCGAGGATCCCAGAGGTGGATTCTCTCACATAATCCAGTGTAATCGTCTGAAGTTATCACTGTTACGGTATCTTATGACAAGATATAATGAACACCAAATATCTGGGTTGAACTGAACGAGGCTTAGATATAATAAAATATATTTATTCCTTAAAAAAGGTGAACACAGCAATATAGTACAATTAACAGGCAAGAAGGTAACACTTATTTAGGGTTGGGGGATGGAGAAGTATCAGCTAGCAATTCTCCAGCAATCCGGTGACATTCCAGGTGGAATCAGAAGCACAACTAAAAACTGTAGGGTTGACACAGTTTATATACCTGTGTAACCCTATTCTTAACATTGAATACAGACTATTGGTGAACAATTATCTGTATCCAATCCCTAACGTGGAGACACAGATTAACCCATGCCCCGCAGCTAATTAGCCCATGTGCACTGGGACTCTATGGGTAGCCCCATAATTAAATCAGGGGCGACGACCAGTCTATCAAATGAAGTATCTGCATTGTTTGTAGGTGTAGACATAACACTTACAAACCACTCCAGTTTGATGATTCTCCACCCTCAGGTAACAATTAGAGTGGCAGAGTCTGTTGATTAGTACTTGATCTGTTGATTAGTACTTAGTGTAAACAATCCGGGCAGTTAACTTTTGATCACAGTGCTTAGGCTCAATCAGCCGGCTGCCCTTCATGACCTATTAGCATAGCAGATGGTCTGCATTTTCAGAGCAGATCCAAAATACCATACATATATACTTTAATATCTATTCATATTAATAAGTTCCATTCTGGTGGGCTCAGTGGGTCGAAATTTGCCAGTTTTTAAATCCTACAGTGACCCCACATATTGGCCAAATATCAACTCTCTGTGACCTCCAGAACTGGAGATACAGAAATGCACTTTAAAACATTAAAATACAGGATTATAATGAAACATGGGAACAGGTTAACATACATTTTTCATGACATGACAAAGTGTAAACCACATTCCTGGACCGCAGTCCAGTTAACCCCTTGCCTCCCTGGTGAGGTCGTGGCCATATGGGGTGCAACCCCTTTAATACCGGGCCAACGCCACTCTCCCTCTACAATCACTCTGCCATTTCAGACAACATATGAAGGGAAAAGAGAGAAAGGAAACACATAATGCAGATCAAATCAAAGTTTTTATAAAGGAAAAGGAACGCAGTTCTCTTTTCACTCACACATTCCCAGCATTTGGGTATAAATGTTGATCTCGGGTATCTTAAGGAGTTTAAAGTCGTCCCACAGGACACATTATCTCCCCACTGCCAGACCTTTGCCAGACTCTGTCTGCAGACCACCCACGTCAACCTTCAGGTCTTGCAAGATTTTGCGGTTAGTCCCATCCTCCTCCTCCGATCAACTGTTTCCTCAGCAATCAGGTTACGTGCAGCTCTGACTCTACACGTTTCGCACCTTTGCTTCCTCAGGAGTCTTTTGACAGGAGTCTTTTGACTCCTGAGGAAGCAAATATGCGAAAACGCATTCACACACTTTCACGTATTATTTATTATTTATGCATGATTGAGATAATTGACACAATAGAGTGTATTCGGTGCTCCCCTTATATTTTTGAACATTGTCCTTTAGAACCATTAGGGGGTCCATTTGGGTTTTGCGCCGAGAATACACTATTTAAATATAATTATCACCTTTTTATTTACACTTTGTCACGATATTTCTCACACAGTATAATATTCCAAAGAGCACCTAGGTTTTTGTTTTTTATGACTCCACGGTGGTCCTGGGTGAGGCCAGGATGGTCTCTGATGTTTGTTTTAAGGACGCATGTATGTGAGTTACCAGCCTGCTGGAGTTGCATTTACCTGTGGATGTTAAAGAAAAAATCTGGGTCGGGACTTACGTTGAAATACTGACCTAACTGCCAGGCTACAGGGACAACTAGCAAGGTGTAGCAAGAAAGGCGAGGCTTAGAAGGAGGACATTGAACGAAGGCTGTTCCCCCATATGTTTGCTAACTGGCTTTAGGCTTTCTCCATCCTCACCAGTGTAATTGGTGAAAAAGCTACCCACCTGTGCTCAGCCCTGTTCAAGTACCAGGACTTTGTGCAGCAGAATTACAGCGGGATGACTTGGTGGCTCGATGACGAGCTGTTTTGCAAAAAAATTACTGTCTGCAAGCAATTCTCTTGGACTACAAAAGATATGGATTTGTGGATTTTGCTCATGACGATGCAGAGGCCGGCCTCCTTTCTCAGGGCGTCCGACAAAGGGTCATCTTCTAGCCGGACGGCTGGCAATAGGAAGGGTCGTTGCTGGGCCTTTAATGAAGGCCATTGTAACGTCAGCATATGCAGATTGCGGCATGAGTGTTTGTCCTGTGGCGGAGCCCAACTTGCAGGCGAATGTTCCCACAAGAGCAAAGGCAGGGATGCAAGCGAGCGTAGGGAAGAGGCTGCTTGGCTTGTTTTTTTAATCCAATAAGGGGTGGCATTCATCTAATGTTCCTTCAGATTGGGTTTGTAAGGTTTCTGCAGGTCTGGCTGTCTGGGGCTATTTTAAGGGCATTAAATAGTCCAACTGGTGGGGGCTGATTGGGGGTTAATTGATGGGTAACCTTGCCAGACGATAATGCCTGGTGGTGGCATGGTTTGGCAAGGGTCATTGTGCTTTGAGTACCTGGAGATTATCTCACAGCTGGGACTTTGGGCAGTCCTGGCATGAAGGGTTGAGGGCCACGATTTGAGCATCATTGATCTTACCTGTGGGTGGACCACTCCGGCAGGGTTAGCACCCCCCCCCCCCCCCCGACCCTTTGTTGTTTTTTTTTATAAAAGCCATGGTCATTGTACCTCCAGACCTTTGTGCGTGTGCTTTATTTGTGGGCTGTTTCGGGGGAGGGGATGGGAGAGCAGCATTGCAGGTTCTGAGATCATGTAACTGAGTTCTAGTACAGAGTAGTGTAAAGTACATAGGATTAGGACCAATGATTGACTGCACCTTTTTCCTCTTGTCAGAGAGATATTTTTTCCCCCGGAAATGACACATTTATCTTGAGATAAATATTTTAAGATGCAGGTATGCAGGTAATGATTCCCAGAGTTTATAATAAAATACAGTATATGAATTGTATAGCTTTATTTTCACTAGGTCTGCTACATGTTTTCTAATGGCAATCTCACTGCAATAAAATTAGAAAATGGGACAAAAATAAAATAGAGAAATGAAGGGAAACTTCAGAGCAAGAGTAGGAAAAACACATGGTGTGGGAGGACGACGCTAATGCGGTTAGATGACTCACATCTGGTTCTCATTTAAGGATAGACACAAGGACATTTTTGTGTAAGCTTAAGCCAGTCATAAACTCAGATCATTCTATCTGTACATGTGTGTTCGTGTATAATGATTCTTTAGTTGCTACCGTGAAGTGGTTTCATAGCTCTTTTCTGCTGGGCAGCCTTAGACACTTTGTTTTGCTGGATTCTTGAGTGCCTCCTTGGATACACAGATGACCTGATTCCCATTCTTGATGATTTAGAGGATTATTAAAACACTGGATACAGCAATGAGAACTGCACTATTTAACCCCATTAATTCTTGGGGCGTGGTGGGGAGGGTCTACAAATGCATTGCACAGCAATACGTTTTGAGTCTCACCAGTATCAATCCCTTCAGTGCCTTAATGCCGTACAGGTTTTGGTCACGAAAAGCTGCAACCCCAGAGGCCATTATGTACGCTGTTTTCTTGGGTGCTCACCACAAACCAGGGCCAGACCGCGGGGCTGAGGTGGGGACGTGAAAGCACCGACCTAGGCCGCAAAGCCGGGTCCGGGTTGCGCAGCTCGTAATCGTGGGTTAGCCGGGTCAGGGCAGGAGAGTGTAGGATCGTAGTAGGTACTTGCCGTAGTAGGGATTGGAGAGCGGAGAGTAGTCGAATTCCGGAGCCGAGGTCCAAGGATGCCAGAGGTCAGGACTCCGATACAAGGCTGGGGGTCAGGATTCAAAAACAAGAGAACACAGCAAGGCAGCTTGTAGCAAGCACAGCAAACACAAAATATGCTCAGCAATCAGCCCAGGGCTGATTGAAGCTAAATACTAGAGGGAGCCAATGAGAGCCCTTACCCAGAAGTGAGGTAAGAGGTAGGTCGAGCGCCGGTAGGATGATGCAGAGTGCAGGGCAGGTGTCACTATGATTGCAGGGAGCTCCCGTGCAGTTGCGTGCGCGTGCCCACGATGCGCGATCCCGATGGGCGTCTGTGCTGGTCAGGAGGTTTGTGGGAACCTGCGGAGGTCCGCTGCGGCGACGCATGCTTGTGCGGGAGGAGCGGATGCGCGAGTCCCTGCTGGGGAAGAGAGCAGTGGGAGGCAAGGGCTGCGAGCGGCCGGTCCTTACAGTACATGATCAGCGCTCCATGATCACTTCCTGGTCCGGAAGGGATGGAGTGATTGCTCCGAAGAGCGGTTACATGATCCATCAGTGCCAGAGGTTCTGTGGCCATGGAAATGGCTGGACACACTGGCACTGAAGGTGTTAAAGCAGTTTGCACTTATTTGATAAGGTGACATCATATTAAATAGTTTTGGATATCAGACAAAATGAGTTCATGGTAAAAAAAAAAAAAATCTCAATTGATCCATATCTGGTATATTACTTAAATATAACAGTAATCAATGAAAAATGATTTTGTGATACACTGTTTATGCAGCATTGTGTGTTTCAACAAAAATTGATTCAACATGTTATAATTTTCTTTTAATTAAGAACCAATAATGGAACTCTAATTCTCTTACTTCCTTCACATTGCCTCAATCAAACATCATGGCCTACATGTACAGTAGGTGTAATTTATCTACTATTTATTAATTACAACACTTGAGGCTATATCCTGGAAGGAAACACACTATTGTAACAGGTAAGGTCTCCTCTATAATTTTTTTCTAATTTCTCAATTTGTGTTGAAACTGACAATGCTCTTGTAAGTTATTTAAGCTCAATAGTAAGTGACCTTGAGCATGGGATAAGCAGCGCTGCAAGCAAGGAATGCTGCTTGGTTGGAATTGATGAAGAAATTGTCTTTACTGCCATTTATTTCGCTTGATTAGCAGTGTTTTATATATTTTACATATCCAGGGTCTTCACCTGGCAGCCATCAGGCCAAGTCAGGCCCGTGAAGGACCTTCACTGGGTCTGCGGACTGTTCCCCGCTAGGGTGCAGTTTTCTGCAGTTTATAGCTCCTGGTCACATGGGCCAATAGGGAGCCACACCGGATGACATTATAGCTTCCTATTGGTCCGCAGGTCCCGGGAGCTTTGAAAAGCAGCCCTATAGTGAACCCTGAAGTGGCTACCGGCACCCACTACGGAGGTAAGTACCTCCAGAAGCAAGAGCTCCCAGAGCTGAAATTAATGGGGTTCAGTTTGGCAGACCCCCTACGTCAATCCTGTATTAAAAAATTAAAACAAAAATGTAAAAAATGGCTTGAATTGCCTCTTTAATATCAAATGAAGATACGTGTGTATATCTATCTCATCATCTTCAACCCTTCTCGATCCACTGCTGGATTAAGGCCTTCCCAATGATCTTCCAGGTACTGCAGTTGCAAGTCTCTCATCCAGTGGTGGGATTCAGCCGGTTCGGACCGGTTCGTGCGAACATGTTCCTAGAATTTATCAAGTTTGCCGAACCGGTCCTTAAAATCCGCTCTTGGGGGGCCTACTCTCTCCCCCCCCCCTACTACCTGTTGGGTAAAAGAATCAGCATCAGAATTTACAGCTGGCCGCTCTTTGATCACGACTCGGCATAAAAGGAGTGCAACACCTGGCACAGCACCTCCTTGTCTATGTTCCCGAAGTCCGGGCTCTGGACTTTCTCGCTCAGGTACACCCGGAAGATGCACACCGCGTAGCAGGTGGTCAGGCGGGTGTTCTCGCTCAGCCTCGCATGCTCAGACGGGGACCCCGCACCTCCTCCATCATCCACCTCTGCCCCTCCGAGCTACAGCAGCAGCAGTGGCTCCACGTCCTCCACCACCAGTATCCTGGAGTGCAGGCCGGCGGCGAGAGCGTGGTGCTGGGCAGAGGTGCAGTGTGGGATAACTCCTACAGCTCGCTCACCTGGCGGCCGGGTGTAAGAGGGCTCCAACAGTGAGCCCTCCTCCGTTTCCCACTCCAACTGCATATCATTCTCCTCCAGCTCATCATCCTCGTCTTCATCCAGCAGCAGCAGCAGCTTGTAGTCATCCTCTTCATCCCCAGTGACCTGCACCTCCTGGATCTCCGCATCCTCCTCTTCCCCAAGGGGAAGGTATGAGGGGGGGGGGGTGTGTGGGTATGAGGGGGGTGTTTCTGTGGGTATGATGGGGGGTTTGTGTGGGTACAATGGGGGGATTGTGTGGTACGAGGGAGCTCTGTATGGGTATGAGGGATATTAGGGGGGTCTGTGTGGGTATGAGGGGGTCTGTGTGGGTATGAGGTGGTCTGTGTGGGTATGAGGTGGTCTGTGTGGGTATGAGGGGGGCTCTGTGTGGGAATGAGTGAAATAATAAAAAGGTGTAAAGACTTGACTACAATGAGTATGCATCATAGAGGTTGTAGAATGATTTTTTATTGAAGTCAAAATAAATTGAATTGTTTAAATTACCAAATATTTATTATTTAATCAGCAGTTCCTTTATCAATTCGGCCTAAAGTGTTTACTGTATGGTGGTATGTCAACTTTGTTACATTGATGGTTTCAATTATTGTTTGTAGAAGAAAGCAAATACTGACAACATTGGTGAACTGCACACAACACAAACAAAGCCAACAACTTGTCATATTTAAATAAACAAAAAAACTGTCTTTTATGTTAGAACGCACACAGATCATTTGCACAGGGACATGAAATGATAGACCAGGGGTGGCCAACTCTAGTCTTCCAGGGCCAACAACAGGTCAGGTTTTATGTATAGCTCAATCAGTGCCTCAGTCGTTGATTAAGGATCTGTGACCTTTTGGTGGCCCTTGAGGACTGGAGTTAGCCACCCCTGTGATAGACCATACAAATTCATGTTTTGGAATTGAGTCCAATGTACTGGTCAGCCGTTCCAATGTACTGGTCAGCCGTTCCAATGTACTGGTCAGCAGTTCCAATGTACTGGTCAGCAGTTCCAATGTACTGGTCAGCCGTTCCAATGTACTGGTCAGCAGTTCCAATGTACTGGTCAGCCGTTCCAATGTACTGGTCAGCCGTTCCAATGTACTGGTCAGCCGTTCCAATGTTCTGGTCAGCAGTTCCAATGTACTGGTCAGCAGTTCCAATGTACTGGTCAGCAGTTCCAATCTACTGGTCAGCAGTTCCAATGTACTGGTGAGCCGTTGATCAGTGTTTCTCACATTCTCAATGGATTTCGTTTCTACATTTAGCTATAAAGAAATCATATAAAGAGATTAAAAAAGGAGACTCAAATCTAATGCTGATGAGGGGGGCTGGGGGAGATCTGATGATGATGAGGGGGACTGGGGGAGATCTGATGATGATGATGATGATGAGGGGGAGAAGCTGATGATGGTGATGAGGGGGAGGGCTGAGGAGAGATGATGAGAGAGGAGATCAGGGAGAGGATGGGGAGAGGGAGAAAAAATAGCAGTCAGTATTATCTTATATTACTATGCTGATTTATTTAAAGTGTTAACCCTTTTGCTGCCTGAGAGGGTTGCAGCACACGCAAAGCGATATGTTGCACGCAATTCGGACAACAAAAGTGTTCATACATATCTTATACTATATTAGTGAAAGCACTGCATGCCTGCCTGCCTGGATGTCCGGTGTCCCTAGGGGCAATCTCATTGGTCCCTTGGCCCGCCCGCCCCCGCACACCTCTCATTGGCCTCACACACACACCACCCCCTTGGCCCGCCCCCCACACCTCTCATTGGCCTGAGGCGGAGTGACGGGCCAAAGGTACACACACACACACACACACACACACACACACACACACACACACACACACACACACACACCTCACCCCCTCCCCGCTCCCCGCTCCAAATCACCTCTCCCCCCTCTAAATCACCTCTCCCCCTCCCCGCTCCAAATCACCTCTCCCCCCTCCCCGCTCCAAATCACCTCTCCCCCCTCCCCGCTCCAAATCACCTCTCCCCCCTCCCCGCTCCAAATCACCTCTCCCCCCTCCCCAGCGGCATCACCTCTCCCCCTCCCCGCTCCAAATCACCTCTCCCCCTCCCCGCTCCAAATCACCTCTCCCCCCTCCCCGCTCCAAATCACTTCTCCCCCTCCCCGCTCCAAATCACCTCTCCCCCCTCCCCGCTCCAAATCACCTCTCCCCCTCCCCGGCGGCATCACCTCTCCCCCTCCCCAGCGGCATCACCTCTCCCCCTCCCCGCTCCAAATCACCTCTCCCCCTCCCCAGCGGCATCACCTCTCCCCCTCCCCAGCGGCATCACCTCTCCCCCTCCCCGCTCCAAATCACCTCTCCCTGCTCCAAATCACCTCTCCCCCTCCCCGGCGGCATCACCTCTCCCCCTCCCCAGCGGCATCACCTCTCCCCCTCCCCGCTCCAAATCACCTCTCCCCCTCCCCAGCGGCATCACCTCTCCCCCTCCCCGCTCCAAATCACCTCTCCCCCTCCCCAGCGGCATCATCTCTCCCCCTCCCCAGCGGCGCTCAAACTGAACTCTCCCCCTCCCCAGCGGCATCACCTCTCCCCCCTCCCCGCTCCAAATCACCTCTCCCCGCTCCAAATCACCTCTCCCCCTCCCCAGCGGCATCACCTCTCCCCCTCCCCGCTCCAAATCACCTCTCCCCCTCCCCAGCGGCATCACCTCTCCCCCTCCCCGCTCCAAATCACCTCTCCCCCCTCCCCGCTCCAAATCACCTCTCCCCCTCCCCAGCGGCATCATCTCTCCCCCTCCCCAGCGGCGCTCAAACTGAACTCTCCCCCTCCCCAGCGGCATCACCTCTCCCCGCTCCAAATCACCTCTCCCCGCTCCAAATCACCTCTCCCGTACCCCCGGCGGGGGAACAGGCAGCTGCCACGCGGCGCGTAAGATGGCGGACCCCCTTCCTCCCTCGCGGCGCCGAGTCAGACGGTGGCGGCGCCCGGAAGTACAGGTAGGTGTCGCTCCCTCACCTCCGGCGCCAAACGGAACTGAGAAAGGGCGCATCAACAGAGACACGTGTGTGTGTGTGTGTGTGTGTGTGTGTGTGTGTGTGTGTGTGTGTGTGTGTGTCACTGTCCACTGCCCCCCCTCCATTCCACTGCCCCCCCTCCATTCCACTGCCCCCCCCTCCTGTCCACTGCCCCCCCTCCTGTCCACTGCCCCCCCTCCTGTCCACTGCCCCCCCCCTCCTGTCCACTGCCCCCCTCTCCTGTCCACCTCCCCCCCCTCTCCTGTCCACTGCCCCCCCCTCCTGTCCACTGCCCCCCCTCCTGTCCACTGCCCCCCCTCCTGTCCACTGCCCCCCCCCTCCTGTCCACTGCCCCCCTCTCCTGTCCACCTCCCCCCCTCTCCTGTCCACCTCCCCCCCCTCTCCTGTCCACTGCCCCCCCTCCTGTCCACTGCCCCCCTTCCTGTCCACTGCCCCCCTCCTGTCCACTGCCCCCTCCTGTCCACCCCCCCCCTCCCCCTCTCCTGTCTACTGCCCCCCCTCCTGTCCACTGTCCGTCCCTCCTGTCCACTGTCCCCCCCTCCTGTCTACTGTCCGTCCCCCCCTCCTGCCCCCCCCTCCTGTCCCCCCCCTCCTGTCCACTGTCCGTCCCTCCTGTCCACTGTCCCCCCATCCTGTCCACTGTCCGTCCCCCACCTCCTGTCCACTGTCCGTCCCCACACCCTCCTGTCCACTGTCCGTCCCCACACCCTCCTGTCCACTGTTCGTCCCTCCCCTCCGGGGAACACGGAGAAAGAGGGAGAGAGAAGGGAGCGGGAAATTTTACTCACGGGCAACGCCAGGTCTCTCTCCCCCTCGCCGCTACAACTCACCTCTCTCCCTCTCCGCCGCCGCTCCAACTGGAACAGATGGCGGCGCCCGGAAGGACCCCCTTCCTCCCTCGCGGCGCCCAGTGAGAACTACAGGTAGGTGTCACGTGTGTCGCTCCCCCACTTCTCCCCCCCCCCTACTTCTCCCCCCCCCTACTTCTCCCCCCCCCCCCACTTCTCCCCCCCCCCCACTTCTCCCCACCTCTCCCCCCCCTCACCCCCCCTCCTCCCCACCTACCTCCCAGATCACGCTCTCTACGGCTCAACATCCCCGAGGAGCAGGAGGAGGGCGGCAGGGACTTAATGCTGCTAGGTGAGGAAATGCAAGGGGAGGAATCCATGCCTTTGACGCCCCCCCCTGCCTTTGACGCCCCCCCCCTGCCTTTGACGCCCCCCCCCTGCCTTTGACGCCCCCCCCTGCCTTTGACGCCCCCCCCCTGCCTTTGACGCCCCCCCCCCTGCCTTTGACGCCCCCCCCTGCCTTTGACGCCCCCCCTGCCTTTGACGCCCCCCCTGCCTTTGACGCCCCCCCCTGCCTTTGACGCCCCCCCCTGCCTTTGATGCCCCCCCCCTGCCTTTGACGCCCCCCTGCCTTTGACGCCCCCCCACCCTGCCTTTGACGCCCCCCCACCCTGCCTTTGACGCCCCCCCCTGCCTTTGACGCCCCCCCACCCTGCCTTTGACGCCCCCCCCTGCCTTTGACGCCCCCCCCCTGCCTTTGACGCCCCCCCCCCTGCCTTTGACGCCCCCCCCCTGCCTTTGACGCCCCCCCCCCTGCCTTTGACGCCCCCCCCTGCCTTTGACACCCCCCCCCCTGCCTTTGACGCCCCCCCCCTGCCTTTGACGCCCCCCCCCTGCCTTTGACGCCCCCCCTGCCTTTGACGCCCCCCCCTGCCTTTGACGCCACCCTCCCCTCTCCCTTTGACGCCCCCTCCCTTTGACGCCCCCTCCCTTTGACGCCCCCCCCTCCCTTTGACGCCCCCCCCTCCCTTTGACGCCCCCCCTCCCTTTGACGCCCCCCCCTCCCTTTGACGCCCCCCCTCCCTTTGACGCCCCCCCCCTCCCTTTGACGCCCCCCCCTCCCTTTGACGCCCCCCCCTGCCTTTGACGCCCCCCCCCTGCCTTTGACGCCACCCTCCCCTCTCCCTTTGACGCCCCCTCCCTTTGACGCCCCCTCCCTTTGACGCCCCCCCCTCCCTTTGACGCCCCCCCCTCCCTTTGACGCCCCCCCCTCCCTTTGACGCCCCCCCCTCCCTTTGACGCCCCCCCCTGCCTTTGACGCCCCCCCCCTGCCTTTGACGCCCCCCCCTGCCTTTGACGCCCCCCCTGCCTTTGACGCCCCCCCCCTGCCTTTGACGCCCCCCCCTGCCTTTGACGCCCCCCCCCTGCCTTTGACGCCCCCCCCCCGCCTTTGACGCCCCCCCTGCCTTTGACGCCCCCCCCTGCCTTTGACGCCCCCCCCCTGCCTTTGACGCCCCCCCCCTGCCTTTGACGCCCCCCCCCCTGCCTTTGACGCCCCCCCCCCTGCCTTTGACGCCCCCCCCCTGCCTTTGACGCCTCCCCGCCTTTGACGCCTCCCCTCCCCTGACTCCCCTCCCTGGTGCTCCCCTCCCTGGCGCTCCCCTCCCCGGCGCTCCCCTCCCCGGCGCTCCACTCACATCACCTCCCACACACTGACTGACACACACAACTTACTGACACACTGACGCGCGCACACACACTGATGACACACACACTGACTGACACACACACACTGACTGACACACACACTGACTGACACACTGACACTGACTCACACACACACTGGCTCACACACACACACACACACTAACTGACGCGCGCACACACACACACACACACACACACACACACACACACACACACACACACACACACTGACTGACACACACACTGACTGACACACACACTGACTGACACACACACTGACTGACACACACACTGACTGACACACAAACTGACTGACACACACACCGACTGACACACACACCGACTGACGCGCACACACTGACTGCCGCACGCGCACACACACCCCCACACACACACACTGACTGCCGCACGCGCACACACACTGACTGACTGCCGCACGCACACACTGACTGACGCGCACACAAACCCTGACTGACGCACACACGCACGCACACACTGACTGAGGCACACACTGACTGTGTGTGCGTCAGTCAGTCTGTGTGTGTTTGTGTTTCTGCCTCAGACTCACTGACGCGCGCGCAAACACACAGTGACTGACGCACACACGCTACATGAAGCTGTAAAGGAGGGAGGGAGGGGGGGGACTGGATTGATGTGAATGGGGGACAAACAGAGAGAGGGGGGAGGAGAGAGAGAGGAACGGGAACATTACATCCCGGGCAACGCCGGGTCTCTCAGCTAGTTTATCCATAAAAATAAACATGTCGTATGCAAAAAGTAAACATACAACAATGAATTGCAGCCTCTCTGACACAGGTTAAGCTGATACTAACGCCTAAGTATTTCCTAAATATTTTTGGGCCTGAATTTCACTTTTTGTTTTTTTTTGTCAGATATAATATACAGCACATATACCAACTAATATTGTTGGGTATTGGAGTCAAAGGGGGGGTATTTAAAAATAAAACGAACAAAAAAAACCTTACATTGATTTGAATTGGAAGTTTCCAAGTGCTTGTGCACCAATCAGTACAATCACAGTTTAATAAGTAAGCCCCCAAAGAGGTATTTCCACTTTAAGATATTCTACCATTAAAACATGAATTGTATTACTTGAAGTCTCTTCTGCTTATGCTTTTTAGAACACCACTCTATATAGCCCGTTATATCTGTAAGTTAGGGACACTTGTCACTGTGCTAAATCAGCCAAATTAAAGTCAGTGTTAACTTCAGCACAAGAATGCTCAGCCAATGCACATACACTAATTACATAAATGTGTCTCTATTTGGTAGCATGTTGTTGTGTACCCAGTAATATGACAAAATGAAAGTTCTACTTTGAATGAGAATCAGAGGGGGGTTATTCATCAAAATGTGATCGTGCCGATTGGGGCAAGATCCCAAAAGTCCTATTGAGTTTAATGGGAGTTTCCATGTGGTAGTGCCCCAATCCGCACTACCACGGTTTAAAGAATAAACCAAAAGAGTAGAGATGTCAAAAGAGTTTTAGTCAGTATTCACTGCTTAAATAATTATTTATCAGAACATAACCAAAAACACAGGTTAGAAATCCTAAAAAAAATCCTTGGACTTTGTGATAGACTAACAGCATATTTTTTTAAAGGGATGTCTTGCAGAACTGTCAATGGCCCCTCACCCCAGAGCGGGCCTCACACAGGTATGGAAGACATACGTATGTAAGATTTATGTATGATCCCTCCTCACCTCTGGAGTAGGGGTTTCAGAATCTGTCAAGTGCTCGGTCTGTGACATGATGGGTTTTGATCACAACATGTGGGATGGGGATTTGACCGGAGGGGCAGCGTTATGACAGGGCTGTAAAATAACTATCAATGTCACAGGTACCTACTGTACAATTCGTTGCAGGTAGCAAGTGGTGCATAAGGGTTTGACGGCATGCAACTTTAGATTTAATCATATATATATTGTAACATGGAAGTATGTGACAAGCACAGCTTTTGCATTGATTTGATCTGGGGAATAAGATATTTGTGAGGTATGCCAATAAAAAGATCATTCCTAGGATATGCCTGTGACAGAGATAATGATGTGCTCTTTTCTGTGGTCTTTTCCCAGGAGATCAGAAGATGCGCCTCCTTCTCTTTGGTGTAACTGCCTTACATATCATCATCTTGATGATCCTCTTCGTTGCCACGCTTGACAATGTAAGCAAGGAAATGTCAATCACATTGGAAATGCTGAAGTCTCGTGTTATCAACGCACTGTCTAAATCCTCCAAGTCATAACAGATAAGCGCAGCAGGAGCACATGGAATGAACAAAATTGACAAAGATGAGTCATTTATAGTTCTAATTATTTATATTTTAAGTAGTAACACAAAATGGAGACTGAAAATGCCATGTAAATGTGGGGCATGGCCATCTCCATTGTGCCTCTAAGTGTTACTTACACCAATTCCTGTAAAAAATACTCTTCATTTTCTTCTAATGGTAGCAAATGTCAATGGACATAGAAAAACCTATTTTACCTAAAATATGAATATTATTTTGTTTAAATGCTCAGTCGAAGAAAAGCATTTTTATTGCATGGACAATACATTGCTGTCCAAATAACATATACTGTATATGAGCCATTACACTATAAGCTAATTAGAGCAGTAATTCCGTTGGTTATATTTACGTTCATGTTTAATGCACTTATCCTTCTATTGTATACATATATTAGATATATACCTGGATTTTAAGTTGCATCTATGATTCTATTTTAAAGCACTGTAGACAAGGTCAGTACTGTATAAAGAATATGTTTTTGTCCATGTGCAGAACACTTCTCTAGCTAGAACATATTAGCATACAGTAGGTAGAAGGCAGCATCCCATTTGATTTGATGGGCATGTAGAACATTAGCAGTAAACATGCTCTTAATCTTCTTACCTTTGTGTTCTGTCTAGTCATGGTGGGTAATCTCTGATGATGAGTCTGTGAACCTCTGGTACGATTGCCTTTATTACAACAACACAGAAGCCTGGCTGTGTTCTTCAGTGTCCAGTAATGGTGAGTTAACCAATTTTTGAGAGAGAAAGATGACAACATTTGCTACCTCTTTCAGTGCAGACAGGGCTTGGACTAAAAAAACTAAGAAATCAAGCTATTTCAACATATTTCAAGCGTTTATGATACCTGCTCTATATATATTTCCATTACCCTAAGTTCCAAGTGAGTTTGAGTGTAAAAAAATAGCACTTAGCTACTTAAGCAACTGGTATGAAAATAGCAGGAGCAGAAACTCCAAGGGCCACATAAGGGCACTTATCAGCCAGATTTTGCTTGCAGACCACCAGTTGAAGAGCCCTCCTGTGTAACTTTACCACAACTAAAAACCTTCCAGGAGAGTGCGCATACATCCTACTGAGGAAAAGGTTTATTTTTGTACCGCAGCGTAATGTCCAGCCTGCAAATGCACAAAATTCTACATATTCATGATTGTTGCGTTTCTGCTGAAAGCCTCAAAACTCCACTAAGCATAGTCATTAGAGAACGAACAGTCTCTATTCCAGCAGTAAGATTATTAAGTATAGAAAGACGAGGTACTGCAGAGACTGATCTGTTATGACTTTCTCCCGCAGGATGGTTCCATGCTGTTCAGGCTCTCATGGTACTTGCAGTCCTGTTCTCCAGCTTTTCCTTCATGCTCTTCATGTGCCAGCTCTACATCATGGAACGAGGAGGACTCTTTTATGCAACTGGCATCTTCCAGATTTTCGCAAGTAAATAACATTTAATTACTGAACAAGTGTCAGCTATCGCGTCGATAGATAACCTTCAACTGGTCATATTGCTCAGCTTCAAAGTATATTTCTTGTTGGAAAATATATGCACACTGGGCATCACAATACAATATATCCCCAGTGATCTTCTAATCTTAGCTGTTTATATCCTGATAAGCCATCTATTTACAGCTCTGAGGCACCCAAATATCAGGGGTGAGTACAAAACGAAGAGTGCAAAAGTTTTTAATATAAAAATGAACTCACATTATTATTACCAAATAGAAGCCCAGTGCATTCAAAAGATAGTCATATTTACTTGGTTTAAAAATGATTTATTTTTGAGTCCTCTTATGGAACTTTTTCATTTTGACTACGGCATCATTTTAATCAATACACTTACCTATTCTTGGTATAATTGTATAAACATCAACAAACAAAAATCATGTATTGTACAGTAGTTTTCCAGAATATCTGCTGGTTACACTGTTCAGCCTTTGTGTCTAATTTTGCTAATTATTAAAATATGGGGTGCCGGTAGTCGCTTTGCTCTGCTAGCAGGGATCACGTAATGGCTGCTTTTCAAAGCTCATGCACCCTGTGGGCCAATAGGAAGCCGTGACATCATACAGCAAGGCTTCATATTGGCCTACGTGACCAGGGACTTCAAACTTTGCCACGGTACTGGTGCCTCTTTCGGAGATCTGTATCTCAGGAAGCAGGGGTCTCCAGAGCTGAAATGAATGGGGGTCAGCTCGAGACCCCCTGCTTCCATGTATAAACTGTGGATACATTCACTCCATGGCATAGGAAAACAAGTCCACATTGATCACTGTGTGGGGAATATTGCACTATTATTGCCAAAGCAAGATACTTAATTGTATGATCCTCATTTAGTACTTGTCAATGATTTGAAAAGTTACACACTCACATTTTAACTGTTAACCCTATACCGTTCATGGTGTGCTGTTAATACAGATACCAATATTTGTTGTTTCGTGACTGAAGGTCTTCCTTTCCCGTACAGGTCTTGCCGTATTTACTGGAGCAGTGATCTATGCGAGTCATGTGACAGAATTTCATTCAAAAAGGGATAAAGAAGGCTATTTTGGGCATTGCTTTGTGCTGGCCTGGGTTGCTTTCCCTCTCGCCATGGCCAGCGGTCTCATGTACATCCACCTGCGAAAACGGGAGTAAGGCAGCTGCCTCCTTCTCCGTCCACAGATCCAGAATTCTCATCCGGGCACAGAGTGGGTGAGGGGACTTTGATGACCTGGATTTTTGCCTGTGAGGTTGAACTACAACCAGCCTACGCAGTTAAATTGCAATCAACTGGATTGCAAATGATCCTCATTATCTCCCATCCAAGTTTTATCATTCTACTTGAAATTGGCATACATTTACCTTGGTTGAGCTCACAGAAAGAATTTCATGATTATATCACACATTTGCAACGTGTCTTTTTCAGGCAGTCATGATTATGCAAAGAAACAATTTAAAAAAAAAGAGAAGGTGCACTAAATGAAAGTATTGTGAGGCAGAATATTGCTACATTGCCACAGACAGGGCCAAATATATTCTAATGCAGGTTTAACACATGCCTACGGAGTTCAATTAAAACTATTTTCATCCTTACTGGAAAATTAACCTAAATAGAGATGATTGATCGAAAAACATACACGCTTTCCCTATTCATTCCTTTCAGCATAAGCCCACATGGTGACATATCCTTAAAAGCAGAATTGCATTATACTGTAGCTTGTACGCAATAGACAGCGGCTCTCGCCTTAACCTTTCTCCAGCCACAGTAGTCCTTCACCTCCATGCACTACTATAAGCCAATATTTTTACCTTTATCGGCTGTGCTATCCAAGCAAGATTTTTTATATTTTTTTAGTTTGTGCAGTCTTGATCTAATATTGTAGCAAGTCTCTCCATGAGGGGGCACCTGCTTTGCTGAGAAGAAATATTTTAGGATTCCATTATTGCCCCAGTAATAAGAAACACTCTAGGGGTTAATGATCTTTGAAATTACTTGTCCATGTTGCCATCAAAGGGCCTCATTCATAGAGCAGCAGGAGACATTATCACGCAGTAATAGCCATTCACAGCCACGACTATTAAACCGTGATAACAGCTTCACATAGATTAAAGTGTATTATTAATAACCCTCTCAACTGGTTTATAATAAAAAATAAATAAAAAAGGGGGAGATGGTTCAGATAAACATTAATATAATATTTATTGCAGAATCATAGCGGTGGCACATTTATGAGCCCTTCATCAGGTACATTATTTGTTACTGGACGAAGGGGCCAATCCCCAGTAACATTGTGTCACTGCTAGGATTCTGTAAAAAAAATACATTCAAATTTATCTGAACCATCGCTGGAATTCGTGCACGCAGCGGAGAACGTTGTATGTAGTTTGGTTTACAAAACCAGTAACCATGAGCTTTAAATTACCCATTATGGACAGACATGATCACATTGGTCAGATTAAATTTTTCTTCCAGTTTAACTCCAAAAGCCAAAAGCCTCACATTCATGAATAAAAGCTTTGTTGAATATTTTGGAAATATAACCAACATTTTCCACTGTATTCTTGCTAAAGAAAATAAAGTTTTGTCTTTTGCAAACAGCTGAAGAATGGTTTCAAACACATTAGTTCTGGTTTTTAGCTTAGAATTTTGCCTTCAAGGTACGTTCACCAACATACGCTGGAGTTCATTCAGCCCCGATTCAGTGTTAATGCTGGACTGTGGTGCAATACCCTGCATTGGCGCTGGGTGCTTCTGCCCCATAGACTAAACGCCACTTTTCAAAAGGCCATGCACAATCTAATAAATTCATCTTTTTGAAATGTTGAGTGTTGCTACTTTTCTGGCAGCTGCTCAAGTGTTACCTTATGGTTCATCTTGTCCACCCATGCAGCTAAAACTACAGCAGAGCGTTACCACAAGAAACCATTGTGGGTGCAGGAGTTTTAAATGTGAGCAAAAAGTCAATAGGCCTTTTCAAAATTTCTTGTGACCATTTCCTTGTTTATGTTGTAGTACTTAAAAGTTACACATATTCAGCAAATGTATGATTATAGCACAAAATATTTTCCCCCCCGGTAATATTCAACAAAAATGCTTTTTTACATGGAGGCATCTAAAGTTCCCTATTCATTTTTATGTATAATATGAAAAATACTTTAAAAACAAATATACATCTGTCTTCAATGTACTAAGTAGCTCACGGACTGGAAACAAAGTAAAAAGGCTGATGCCAGTCAGAGAGAAAAAAAGGCAGTGTCGGTGTATGATCTTTAATACTGCAGCCACCATGATGTTGTTCTTCATTCTCTACCTTGCATATTAAACACATTCACATCTTGGAGACCCAAAGGACTACATGCAAGCATATTGTGACCTACCTTATGTAGAGATCTGCGAACTTTGCTCGTACTCAGGTCAAACTTACTAACTAAACATCAAAAAGGTAATGGCTGTTCTGCTTCCCTCAAGTTTGCCGGAAAAAGTTTGAGCAAAGTTTTTTTTTTTTTTTTAAATGCTGCAGAACTGCTATTTTACCATTTTTGTACAAGCAACAAAGAGAAATGTTAAAGCGTCATAAAGTTTGTTTCAAATTTCCCTCGAACTGCCAGAGAAGTGAATTTCTGCAGAATCCCACGTCTGGGTCCCTGAATGTACATTTGACGCACAAAAACATGGATTGCTATTTTTAGAAGGTGGGGTGAACTTGTATACAATGTTATAATGTAGTTGACCAAGTGAATGCAGCTTTGAAAGAAAACAGCAAAATACAACCCATATTACTGTACATAAAGAAATGGAAACAAAATCAAGGTATTGGTGCTGTTTTATTCCAATGAATAATAGCCATGCACACTACAAAATAAGTATATGTAAGATGCAAAAGCAGATACAGATTTGTATAAGAAATACTTTCCTTTCTTTGGAAAATTTATTGTACAGTACAACAAATAATAAACCCCAGCCAAAGCAAGCACCAATAATCGTACACAATGATTACTGTAAGGCCTGCAGTGCTTTACACAGGCCCGGCAGCAGTAAGAGGGGTTTAGTGCAGTTACAGTACTAAAGACCAATACATTCTTCCCTTTGTATTCATTTTATACTCTGTGCTGATGAGGCCTGTACTTAATTTTTGCAGCACCGCACAGAAAGCAACTTAATAATATAAGATGTATCTAATAAATATTAAAAATGAAAACGCTCCCTGACGGTCTGTTTTATTTCTATGATTTCCCTCAGCTGTTTATTAGTTTCATAAAGCTTTGGAAGTGGTCTGGCTCAATTAGCTGTGATGTAGGTGTCGATAGTGATGCTAATAGAGAATGGATTTTTGTTTGCGATTTTAAATGCTTAATCATTGCAATAACTAAAACACACAGTTGGCATGGAAGGCTACTTACTCATTTCATGCTAGAATTGTTTAAATAAAAGGGGTGCTCCAATATAACAAACCAATGCTTCCCCCACCCCACCCACCACCCTCTTGTCTCACTAAAGTAGAATTCGCACATACTGTACCAGTTTTAACATAACCTCGCCAAAGAGTCCCTTTCAAGACAATTTTAACACATTAAACCAACTCTACCCTGTGGGTGGTGTTATACTGTATACAGACATTACATTTGGCCATAGCATAAACAGAAGATGCACAGAAAGCTTATTGTCTAAGCTGGTAATTAAAACTGACAATATGCAGAAAGTGCATCCAAGTTAATGAATGCCAAACAACCAACACAAGGGTTCAGCTTGCCCACCTCACTTCTCAACGTCCTGCGCACCATTTACCCAGTTTGTTCCACATAAAAAGTAGGTTCACAAATATTATTAAACTATGGGGAAGTTAAGGGAAAGTGCTAGCTTGGTATGGCCACGCCACAACTCCAGAAACTACAACGTGTCAGTTTCTGGTCATCACTAGCGGTTACTACATTCAACATCGATTACATTTTAAAGGTGGCAAACAAGGATAATAAATGCTTTTAGAAATATGGTTATACAGTAATTACTTCAGCTATTCAGTGAGTGTTAAAAAAAAAAACCCACTAAATTTACTAGTTCGTGATCACGATCTAACTATTCAGTAGTGGTTACAAATAACAGAAATTTGCAGGGAATATGTGCATTCGGATTTAGAACCTTATAAACGCTATTTTTGGCTCATGACATTACAGGTAATCATTCATTTACATCTGCTTTGGTTTATTTACCTTGCAAGCCACAAACCAGAGTCAACAACATGCTGAAGCTCATACAGAAAACCAAAAAGTATTCAAATGCCATTTCTTTATCATTACTGTCCTCTGCCCAGCGGCGTGTCACTTTTTTTTACTCACCATAAATGGTTAAGTACCATAAAATATTAAGGAATCTTTATCAACTATTATTGCAATTCTCTGCTGGGTAGCACATTTTGAGGTTGGTACTTTAAAAAAAAAAAAAATGAAGAAGTTCAGCTTTTTTTGTGCCAGTCTATCCCAAAAACATAATGCTAAAATATCACAGGGGGGAACTAGAGGCAAAAAAAAAACAAGCATACAGAAGTGAAGCTGGAGGGAGAAAAAAGGATAAATTAAGAGTGACTAGAAAAGGGGAATTGAAAACATGGACTCCAGCATTTTAACCCTTTACTGTCACAGGCATGTGTGGTGCAATATTTTATCCATTGTATTCCCAGTGCTAGAAAAAATCCTCACTTATTTGTCCTCCTTCGTGTAGTTCAAAGTTCTAGTATTGGTCTGGGAGGGAAGATTCGATGTAGATTGTGATGCCTCGTAGCTGACCAACGTTAGTTCGTCACAGATAAAAGAAACATCATAGGTTTCTTCTTCAAGTTTACTGTGGCTGAACAATTGGAAGGAAACATATACATCCTAAGGTGATAGTGGAGATAAATACTGTAGGAAGTCTTATCAAATGCAGATATTGCAGCAATATGAACTATGTTGAAGAAACCAAACAGGGCCTTCAGAACGGGATGAATCACCACAGATTCACTATATCAGAGAGCAATACAAGAACTCCTGTGGGACAGCACTTTACGAAGCTGCTGCATGGGCAATATGCTACAGAAGTGAGACAGAGGGAAAATCTTCAAGCATGTGCTAAACGGGACATTCTGCAATCCACGTAACGAATGAGAGGCGTAAGCGACCGCTATTAGATGCCAATTCCAGGTTTTTCCCATACTTATGTAGGAGTAGAACTGTCACCTGCAGGCTTTCCCTGGCCTCTGCATATAAATCTTTCTTTTTGCCATTATTGATTCTGAGTACCTCACAGTTTGGGTATAGACAAACCAGTGAGGGGTTGAAAGCTCTGTACACGATACCCTCCTCAGCAAACATTTTATGAAAAAACAAATACAAAACTTGAAACTCTACTTACGACTATTATCTTGTTGATTTACTTTTATTCTAGTCCCACAGGCAGCCATTTTTTTACTGTCGGAAATGTGATTTTTTTTGCATTTGGCGCATGCTGATCGAGGGGGGAGCGGGAGGGGAGAGAAAGGGAAAGACTAACGTCACCTGTAAGGTGACGTGAAAAACCAACGCATCAAATAAAGTAATGCAAGCCACACTTAATACATACACCTGCCCAATATGCAAATATAACTCCTCCCGCTTGCTCTGTAAATCCCTCATGTCATTGCAGGCCGACGTAGACCTACCCAAAAATGGTGTAACCCAAGATTAATACATACACACTGTCTGGCTCAGATATATGTACATATACAGTTTAGTGCGAGTAGCAACAAAAGAACGACACGGCACCAACATTTTCCCTTTGATTCATAGTGCCCCTAATGTAGGAAAAACAGCTTTAAACAAGCGGGGAAGAAAAAGAAATATTTGGATATTTGAATTTTTCTTCTGCATCCGTATGACCGTTATTACTGTTCTGGATATCCGAAAAGTTGGTAGAAAGTACAGAAAAAAAAATAATGAAATGACGATGTAATGCATTTTTTTTTTTTTGTCTAGCATTAGCCAATTCTAATAAGTCCATGTGTACAAACGCTTTGTATACATCCAATGTGAGTCTGGTTGTAAAAGCGACAGCTCCCAGAAAGCTTGTGCAGGGTTGGAATACAGTCTTTGACCTATTTAGAGATGGATGGTGTCAAATTGCACATCTTCCTAGTTCTGAGAAAAGACGAATTTGACTGATTTTATACAGGCATAGCCCATATCAAATTGCCTGCAGTCATGGATGAACAGGGGGCATAGAAACACAGCAATCCCTTGCTGCGGGGAAAGCATCTGCAGGCAGCCCGTAGACAAACAGGGAGCTGCGACGGCTGCCATTGGCCTGGAGACGCATAGAAGCACAGCTAAATATGTAAATATTTGTAATGGGTTCAGACCCATTATTCCTTGATTGAGATAACATGATACTATTTTAAACTGAATTGTAGTACCATCCTCATGATTTTCTAATCTGCACAAAAATGGAAAGAAAGTACTTGGCTATACCGCACCTATAACTAGCTAATTCGTCTGGCAGAGAAACAATGCTGTTCAGGTACGACACTTAATAAATGTGTTCTGACTGAATGCAAGCAAAAAAACATAGATCCCACACAAGCGACACGTTAGAAATGCTCTTCTTCAATCGTGGTGGGACCTAATGCACAATCTTGCAGCTTTGATGATATTTAGTACCTCTTGCAAGAATATCATATTCTGAGGAACTTTGGCTACATGGAATAGCGTGCATTTGAATCGCTTTGCTTTCCAGACAGGTTTACTTTTCTTAAACTTTATAGCTTAATCTCTTGAATAAGAACAATTTGAAATGGGATGTTTACCCCTGCTTCAGTAGGTCTGGAACAAGCTGTAAAACCCAAAGTTGTCTACTGTGGTCTCTTTGGTCAAAATCGAGGGATTATAGTTGGTTTTGGTTTTATTTGGTCTTTTCTAATGTTTAAGACTTTACACTCTTTCTATTCTAATCTAATGGGGCAGTCTTGTTGATTTCATTTGGGATACAGTTCATGCATATTTGTCCATCTAGCACAATAAAGATGAAGCTTTTGATTCCTGATGCTCACCGCAATATCTACAGATGGCTTGCCCCACCTTCAGACAATGAAAATACGTCATTACATCCACTCTAGTGGTTACAACGCTCAGTCACCAACACAAACATGCCTTTTAAAAGATGAATCAAACAAAATCTTTTTCTCTTCAGTATGACCAGTTAGAAATCTGTTCTGCAAAGCTTGAAAGAGTAAAGAAGCCTCACGGAAGTATTTCTGCAGCAGCATTTAGCGACAATCTTTGGACCATGAAATCGCTGGCAGATGCAGCGTCTGTAGATTGGAAATTTAGAATGGATAGAAAGTGGCAGGCTTGAGCATTGGAACTTCAAAAACACAGGAGTAGTCTAGTAGTAATGTCACTCACTGCCTCTGTGCTTCGGGTAACAAAAATTAGATTGTAAGCTCTAAGGGATAGTATCTGGTGCAGAGTTATGTACCAAAAATATGACACTAGTTATTACTGAATGTGCCCTCTAAGAGCATGGAAATGGAGTGCGAGTATAAAGCACTATGTAGCACATTTTTCAGATACATATTTTACTTGATGAGCTAAAAAAAACTGTAGCATCTTTCCATATACCAGTAATTTTCAAGAGAGTTCCGTAGGCGACAGGTGGAACGGTGGGACAAGAGTCCCAGCGGCTCCCCAGCAGCGGTGGCCGATGGATCCTCCAGATCCCCATGCAGCAGCAGAGGCCCGGCAGTCACCGAAATTCTGCAATCCCCTCCCTCCTCCTGTCGGTGCTGGAAGTTGGGTCCAACATCCGCACGACTGGAGGAGGGAGCTGCGGAGTCCCTGGACCGGCGCAGCACTGAAGATTTCCTCACCCCAAGGTAAAGTGTGTATGTGTAAGAGAGAGAGAGAGGGGAGACTAAAGGGGCGGTGAAAGAAGGGGAAGAAAAAGATAAGGGAGGGGGCGGAGTGTTAGAGAAAGCGGTGAGGGTTGGGGTTCCCCAGAATTTCACAATATCATTCTAGGGTTACATTAACCAAAAGAATGCCTTAAAACCACTATCCTATAAGATCTCACTCTAGGGCCCCAATTCCATGTCAAGCTGCCTGCTTTTTGCTCTGGAAGATTTCAGCGTCACTAAAATGAATCTGAATGCAGCTGAAATCTTCCTGAGCGAGAGAAGCTTGCTTCACAGTATACTGAGCAGAGACATGTGTTTACTATGTCCTTCATTAAAAAAAAATAATGTTTTTGTATCATTCACACCTGGCTTACAGAATTGTAATACTTGGTACTTAAGAAACATTATCCCAATATGATCTGTAGTCCATTGGGAGAAAAGCGCTACATGAAATAAGCGTTATTGAATAAAACCTATACAGCGCTGTACAGTGATCCTTAAGTTTCTTTACTATGTAGCATTCCAGAGATATTTTCTTTCAATTGTTAATGTATTTATTTGTTTGTCAACTTTTTGAGGGAATGCAGTCCATGCAGCGCATTTTTTTTTGGCGTTATTTTTACTCCCTTTAAAGAGGCAATCCAACTTTGCAAAAAAAAAAACTCCCTGGAACTCAACCCAGTTAATTTCAGCACCAGGGACCCCCTGCTTCCGGAGATACTTACCGCCAAATTAAGTGCCGGTAGCAGCTCTGCGCAGCTGGCAGGGAATCACGTAATGGCAGCTGTTCAAAGATTATGTATACCGCATGCCAATAGGAAGCCGTGACGCAGATACCGGAACCTAATTCGGAGGTAGGTACTTGCGGAAGCTTGGGGTCTCCAGAGCTGAAATTAATGGGGTTCAATCTTATATAAAGAAATAATAAATAAATAAAAATTAGCAGGCTTGGATTGTACCTTTAAAAGATCAATTCTTTCCTTTCCAACGCCGTTATTTTTTTTAGTCAGATACTTTATTCAGGAGATCTCCAATCATAAGTATCCAGGAGGTATAAACAAAAGCTCTTCCCAGAGCCTATTCTGCTAACCTGCAGAAGCTAGAGTTGAAGAAAAATTATCTTTATTGTTAATGTTTTTCTATTCTTATAACAAAAAAACAAAAAAAAAAACACCACCATGAACAGGGACATGCTCAGAGTGCAAGATACAAATGCTATAGGAGTTAAACTCCTATAGGCTTCTTTTTGGGGGACTTCTTTCAGCAGTCTCTTTGGAGGAAGAGTGGACATGCTCCTTCTCTGATCTAGTTTCTTGGGCCAGTACAAACAAGGAGGCTTCAGCTAGACAATACAAGGATGCTTAATCGTTACAGTGCCTTATGAAGTACCTGGTATGTCATGTGCCTTGGCACACCAGAGGCCCTTTCTACATACTAGGAACATTTAGTGTTCTATGGCCTGATCGGGCACACCGTTGGTTCCACCCAATCAAAGTGGAAGTGGAGTCCCCTGCACTTCCGTTTCGGTCACCCAGGGGGGTGGCCATGGCAATCGCTACTACAGCGATTACATGACCGTAAGTGCCAGAAGTCCAGTCGTACTCTGGCACTGTAAAAGTTTAAGACCATAATTGTTTATATTTTTCTCCAAATACCTTAACTGATACGTTGGCATCGGGCATAGAAAATCTCACAAAATCTTCCATTTATGGAGGAAATTGCCATTACTGCCAGTTTAATAGTACTGTATGCTCTACTTCTAGGAAAACTTTGAAGCATGTCCAGAAGGCAGTTTTTTCTGCTTTTAAACTCCGTTAGTGTCTGCAAAACCAGAATTTTCTCAATTTACAAGATGCTATTACATGTTTACTGTGCACTTTTATCACAATACGGTAACTGCTGTACTGTCTGCTGTAGTTTGATGTAAACCTGCTTCTCCAAACTCAAAACATGCTTTTAAACATCTCCACCACTTCCAAAATGGGCATCACACAGTGAAATAATATATTGGTGAAATAAGTATTAAAAGCTGTAGCTAGATCTAGTAAAAGTAGAAGAGAAAGATGACCTTGTCACATCTAGATTTGACGCACAGTACTTCAAACCACTTTCATATGTATTTTATGGAAAGAAACAAATGAAAGCAGATGAAAAACCCCACAGTCTTTGTTAACCTGCAAGTGTCCTTCACTGTATTATTTATGCCAGGCACTGTTTTAGATATATATAGCATTACTAAGTCTGGGCAAAACAAGATATCGCAGTGAAACTTTCTGGAGATACACAGAGACACAGGTATATCAACCCAAAGCACCTCTGATAAAACACCTTATGGACAGAATTGTATGTCCAGAATTCATCCCAGTGAACTCTGACCGCTGCTCTGTGTTTTCATTCTACTTGTTTCTCTGCTAATATACAGGAGTTATCAGAGATAAAAGAATCACACAGCCAAAATAGCAACAGTAAACACACACCAGCACAAGTGTTCTTATTGCCATTCCCACAAGAACAGAAGCATATATAAATATACATACAGTATACAATCAATGTTCTTGTGCCCAGTCACATGCTTTAGAATATAAAGTTATACACACATCAACAGTATGGCTGCCATAATAAGCATCTCCCAGGCATTGGGATTCACACACACGATGCAACAGCACCATGGCTCACTCAAATAATAGGAGTGGGTGTGGCTTCACAGAGCCAATAATATTAATAATAATAAATAAAGGAAACACCTTCCATCATTCAAATATATCGTTCTTAGATTTATACGTGTTTCTGCCTGCTTTTTGGAATAGTCTCCTGTTTCCACGTCCTATTCAAGCGTTGGAGATTTCGGAGAGCTCGCTCAGCTGAGAAAAATATTTCCAGGCCCGCTTTCGCTTGCAGCCAGTCCTGGACCTGTTCCTTTACTTGTTTTATTGTTTCGGGATCTTTAAAAGGAAAAAAAAATCAGAGAAATATGGTGACAGAAGAATTCCACTGGTAGATCTTCATAACTATGACCTGCACAAATTGTCTAAAGAGCATATTACCCCCTGTATATTTTAAATCAGGGCACTTCAACAGGTGGCCTGCGAAGGGACTTGGAGTGACCCGTACTCTTGCCAACATAGGCTAAAATCGATGGACAAACATTTCCAAACCTCATCTACTATGTAACAACATAATTGCACTGCAATTGTGTCACACTGACATTCCCTTGTAAACTAAGGCAATGTAAATATATAGTACAGGTGTTACAAATGCCTGCAAAATGTTGAAGTAAAATAATTAACCATTTAAAAAGGTATCCAAAATTACATTACTATACTCTTGTGGCCATTCTACACCTTTTTGGGATTCGGCCACTTTGAAAAACTAGTTACAGAGCCAGTACCTGTGGTCTATTTACTTATACAGTATGAAGTAGGTAATGTCCTATACTGGATCTCTTCCTAAATATTAAATATGAATAACTTAACGAACAAGCTCTTGGAAAATCTTACACTTGGAAAATTCTCATATTTGAGCAGATTCCATCATCCCTGACCCTTACTCCATCATGGTCCGAAAAAAAACACAAAGTAAACAAATAAATGGGAGGAAGCATGCAGTGACATGTTTATTAAAACCAGGGCAACAAAGCTCTAAAATACAAAAATATATTTCCCCAAATATACGAAGGAAGCAAAAATGTGAAGAAAAATAAAGCTGGCAAGTCAAACTAGTGCCCCACCAGCTCTTACTACGTAATAAATCTGGTAAAAGTAAATAAATATTAAATAAAAAATTGCTGGAAAAAGGATCATAAAAAAAAAAAAAAAAAATTTAAACACACACACACACACAAGCGAGTGTCTAAGGTGGAAAGCCCATATACTACCCAAATACGTATATACAGGAATGGAAAACAATGCACACAAATAACATTTTCAATTAAAAACAAAAATATGAATCTATCGCCATGTGGGAGATCTATCACATGGATGGTGTTTTCTGGTATGTGTAGTATGGTGGTTCTGTCTCGAGATTCAAAAACATTAGGTAATGTTGAATGATTGAATCATGTTAATGATTCAAGAACGGACTTAGGAAACTGTTGAAATCACCATCCCATTCGATCCATCATCGTGTTGTCTATGTGTCTGGAAAATGTGAGCCCTCATCTCTGTGAACTAGTTTCTCATATACTAACGGCCGCCAGATGTTTGATTTCAGCTAATTGGAAGGATTGACCGACCCCATCCAAAAACGAGGGTGTTGCAGGGGATTGATGAAGTTATGTTGATAGAAAAGCTGACCTCTTTCCGTAAGCACAACGATTAACAATTTAATATCGTATGGAAACCATGGCTCAACAGTAAGAGGTTTCCTTTAATAAATACAAAGGGAACGTATGTGTATTCTAAGTATACTTTGTGCAATGTCTTTCTTAGCTGCATTGTGTTATTACAAAGAATGTTAACTGGCGATCGCTCGCTTCTCATTATTTTCTGTACCCCAATTTCCTTCAAACTTCCAATAAAACCCAAGTAAAAAAAAAAAAAAAAGGTTTTAGATCTCATTATACCCATATCAAATACAAATTAGATCTAGGATAACAACAAAAATTATTCCGGTAGTGCACAGTCCCCATCTGAAGCAGCTCACTAGTCCATATCCTAAATAGTTAGGTATAAATCCCAAACTAGCTAACTCTATAAAATAATCCAAGCCAATGTCACAAAAAAAAAAGTCTGACCAAGCAAGTGCCACAAGAAGGATCAGGAGGGTCTGAAACGTTACTCCGGGGACTAAAACAAACCAGAGAACGTTCAGCCTTGAGTGACTTGACTATACAACCAACACTACTACCCCCTTGGTAAAGCGTTCCTACTTTTCTGCTTAGATTATTGTATGGAACTTTGCCGATACCAAACTATTTTAGACTGGTGAGCTGCTTCATATGGGAGACTGTGCACTACCTGAACCATGGCAAGATTTATTACATAGGATGGAAGGCATCTCACACTAGATTATTTTTTTTCTCAATTTTTTCTTTATTCCTTTTTAGATTTGTGTGTAATATTTTTGGTATTTGGGGCTTTGTTACCTTAGTACTAATAAATTGTGACCGAGTGTTTCACATTACCTCTACACATACCGGTATTATCCAAAGTGCTACAGTCCTCATTACTTGGGATGTTTAGCTGCTTCAGGAAGCTGTGAGCCAGGATCACCTCTTTTGCATGTTCCTCATGGGCCCTTAGAGCGAGGGCCCCAAGCAGCTCAGAGTTGTTGGAAGTGCTTCGGTAATACAGCATGTGAGCGAGTTCCAGTGAATGCACTTTCCGCCGCTGAGAAAACACCTAGAATGGATAGAGTAGTGAATCAATGGTAGCTCAAATGTGATATCTGCAAAAAGTGTGGCATGTTAGAAGAGTGGAAGTATAGAACGAGATAGAAACAATGGGGAGAGGGGACATGGAATTCTAGAAGTGTTTAGAAGGGTGGTATATATAACATTGGATATTATCGATCCAAGTGATGCAGAAAACCATGAAAAATATTTTTTGCATCCTAGGATTGTGCCCATTAGTATGATGCTTTCCAGCTTTCATTAGGCCTTGGAAAATACATTTCATACACATGAAAGTTTATTTTTGTGAATTAGCTTTCCCTCACATCAGAAAGTTGGGCTAATCCCTATACCTGCCAAGCTCGGAACGTCATGAATCCCGCAAAGAAGAAAAAGAGGAAAGAAGTTCCCATCTTCAGGTCCGTGAGGACCACCATGCCCACATTGACAAAGATAATTCCGCCGCTGACCAACAGCATGGCATTGAGCAAGGTGCGGTCGAAGCTGGAGGTTCGAACTTTCACTACAGGAAGCAACTGCTCCAGCCCTTCCAGGGGGATGTCCTTGAAACACTTCAGCACCATGTGGCTATTCCTAGGTCGAGCTGCTACCAGGACTCGCTTAAAGTAACGCCTATTGAGAACAGAAACATATATACAGTTACTCAAACCATATTGCATCATTATATCCGCCGGAAATCACAAGTCAAAAACCGTAAGTAGATATATACATAAATAAAACAATTTGCAACCTGTTGACACTTCAGGAGAGCTCAGACCCTCTTACTAATTTATGATAAAAATACCTGAAAGGTGAGCAGAAAATAAAAACCACACAAATGCCAAGGGTCAAATCTCCATATGCGCTTAAGTGGTGTCAAACACACTTTAATCCTTCATGGAACAGTGATCTGCAACAGATTCAGAAGCACTGAAACCGAGATATAATTACACTTTGTGTTCCATTGTATAATCTTACCCTATATAAAAAAAACCCAAAGGTTTGTGTTTTGGTACCAGTGCAATTCACGCATAATCCTTAAGGTTCCCAATTAGTTTGCTAGTTCTAAAATTTCCTGCATCTCTTAAGCCCTATCCAATACACACTAGTTTTAATACAAAAAAAAACACAAAAAACACAAAAAACACAAAACCTCATGACCCACCACCAAAGCTTGGCATTTCTAGCAACTGCAGAGATTGCTAAAAAGCATTCAGACAGATGCTGCATGGGAAAACTAAGTTCCGCAACGCCCCTAACATATAGCAAGTTCAAAAGAAGTTAGATAATGCTTGAAAAACACACTGCACAGTACAATAGGGTACGCCATTTCCTAAAAAATACCTTGTTCTTATTTGCTAGAGATGATAGGGTCCAAACCCCTCATCCTCACCAGTGCTAAAACTAACTGAAAAATTGGCACTGCTGGCCTTATTCAACACCAAAAGGATTAAATACACTCATTTTTCCAAAATAAATGCCAATATTGTTATACGCCACTACTGTATGCTCCATAGAATAATTTTCTTTGGCAAATCTGGGGTTTAGAGACATTTGCTGGTCAGCGCCAGGTTTTGTTCTTCATTAAACTGCTGACATCCATGTTTGCTATTGCTACAGAACATGTATCCATCATAATAGCTTTAAACAAAGTGAAATCAATATTTATACTGCATCGATGTACTCTACCTAGAGGAAGACGCTGATTCCGTTGTTCCAACGAGATCAGACAACTGTCCATATAAATGTATAATGACAGACCTGCCAAAAGTCACTGCTTCCCAGCATGGGGTTTAGGACAGGCAGATCCTGACTCACAACACTTTGCCATTATTGGATTTAATGACATGTTTCACCACAAAGCCCTTACTTGCTTTAACTTCGCTACTGGAGAGGTTAGCAGCCTCTTGCAAAGCAGGAAGGGTTAAGCCAATAAACATTCTATAGCCCTTTATCAAAAGGTGTATATAAGTTGAAATTGAACCAACACAATGTTATTATTGTGACGTTCGGTATTTACATTGGACATGAAGAGCTCCCAGAAACATGTCTTGCCTGTCTGGTGGGGTGCGTGTCGCCCGGGAGAAGAGTGTGTCCTTCTGGGGCTTGGTGCCCATCTGTACAGAGAGGGGTCCCATCCTCTGCCCCAGTGCCCAGAACCGAATGTATTCATATTTGTCGAGATTCACGTGCACCTGGGAATGGGGAGAAAGTTACCAGAAAACCACCCAAACAGAATGGTGTAATAATGCGGTTTGTGATGTAATGGGCAGGGTTATGGGATACAGGCAGTGCGTGTGTCATGTTTGAGGGGAGGACATAATGTTCATCTAAGACTGTTTCTACTTTAAAAACATTTTTTTTTGCAATCATTTTATACTATTTATATTCTTATTGAGCATGTTTAAAAATTGTGGACGTCCTGATTTTCTATTGTACTTTTTGTATAGTGGCCACAATATATTCAGCACTTTACAGAAATAATATACAAGAAGAATAAGTAGGAAGTGCCTAATACATGGAAGTAACCAGAGTATAGTTCCTGCCCTGGGGAGAGGTTTTCAAAGAACTGCCTTTTAACTCAGCCCCCAACCACTGAAGCTTTAGAAATCCTGCTGCATTTTTAACCAATGAAGTAAGGACCTCTAACAAACCCAAACAGAAGCATCTTGTAATGTATGATGTGTGAGATTCATGCTATCTGCATTTCGCTTTCTGTAATTTGCTAATAAATTAGCATATGAAATTAATAACTGGATCAATCTACGGGCTAATCACAGCCGCCACCAGTCTAAGTTCTTTCAAAATTAAAGCAGCCTCCCATATTAATCTGGTCTGTAACTGTTACATACGCCTATAACATTATCTCTTACGGTGCTTGCAATGTTTTGTATATAATGTATAACCCTGTTCCCTTAATGTAACCATGTATTTGTCATAACTCTGTGCCCAGGACATACATTGAGAGTTACCTCTCGATTTCAAGTATTACTTCCTGGTAAAACATTTGATAAATAATAAAAGGAGCTGGAATGGGGAGTCCAAAATGCCTCCGTTTTCCTGGGCCCAGATTTATCAATATAAACTGCTTTTAGGAAGTAGACCGAGGCTTTAGGGATAACACTATATAGGGAGAAAGTAAAAAGGGGACAACAATCTTCTGCTAAAAGGCCCCTTCCGGGGCAGGGGGCACCTTAGAGCCCATTCAACTCGTGTCTGGAAGGTGTCTCTAGGCAGAAAACTGCTTAGTAATTAAGGGTCTCAATCTGTGTGACTGAAGGAGGCTAGGGGAACCTAGCTATGCCTGGTGAATACATTTGCATGTAGTTTGTCTAACCTGATTTCACAATCTAAAACCGCCTTTAAAAAAATAATAGCAAAAGAAATAAAGAAGCGGTTACAGAGACAGCACCTTTAAAGCAGCAGTACATTATAATACAGTTTCACATCACTGGGTAACACACAGGTGACTTCCAAAGCCGAAGTGTGGGCTGGGCAAGCAGTACTACATCAGTATTAATTCCACAATTGGGCAGCAAAATAAAATACAGAGATGAGACCTCTGACAGAATATTCTCTCTCTGTTTGCATCTAGCACCCTACCTCTTCCATTCCTAAAGTTAAGAGCAAGTACCTGCACTCCGTCCTGAGGGTGATGCACGATCAGAGCATAAGCCAGAGCGTCCTCAGACAGGATGTTGAAATTGGCCTGATCCAGCACTGGCTGCAGGTGCTCCAAGACCTCTTTCTCCAGGGATAGGCGCTCAGAGTCTGTAAGAGTGGTGTCCGGCAAAGCATCACGGTCTGGGTTAATGGGATCATAGAGGACCTTAGAGAGAGCAGTACATTAGAACAGGCACTATTCTAATCTTGCAATCTAATCTGTTTAGAGGTGAATACTTACAAACACCTTAAAAAAAAGTTAATTCAATAAATGCCCATGCAACTTAAGATTCCTTGTGTTAATAATATACAGGCTGTTACTCAAGAACTATTTATAAACATATTTAATCATGTGTCCATAATAAAAAGAGAGGAATAATTGCAGATCAGCTTAATATCTCCAGTCTGTGTGGCAATCAAGTGCTGTACGGCTGCTCACACAAGAGACGTCACTGAAATCAACCATTCAAACCGACCCCAATGTAATTCTATACACTTTGAATCGGTCGTATATAGGCCATTCCTCACCATTGAAAGCCCAAACAGCCACTTTAGATAACATAGAATGACCCCCTTAAGTGTCACATTCTTGAGTTCTTGCAGGTATATTCCCTACATCCACAACTCCCAAAAAATGACTTCCTTTATCTTCTGTGTATATAATGGTGTCTTCTAACAAACAATATGAAGAATACTCACCTGTAGCTCCTCCAGGATGGAGTGGTAAGGGTGAAGGAGGGAGGACTCCAGTTGATTCACAAAGGAAAGGAAGGACCTCTTTTCAGATTCACTGGAGTGGAATGCCTAAAAAACAACCCTTTTTGTATGAGCGTCCCTGAATAAATATAATGTACAGATAAAAGGTTTATAAAACAACGGATTACATTACAAAATGGATATGAACGCCTTGAGAAGCATCTTGTAAATATGACTTAATCCTTCTAAGGCTCTCCTTAGGCTTTTATTGAAAGTTATACACGCTGAAGATCATTCTAAAAAGTCCAGGATCACAACTCCTCCTCTGGGATCTAGTCAACAAACAATTCAGGCTTGTAATGAGTATTAACACAAGTAATTTGTGAGGATGTGTTTAGACTGTACTTAATTGCTAAGAAAATAAAAATAATGTATCTATTCATTAACATGTAGAAGTAGGCAAATAAAATAAGTATTGTATGTCTTTATTTATGTAGCGCCATAAAAGTACATAGCGCTGCACAGTAGTAATACGGTGGTACAATATGTTATATTTGGCCCAATACACTCAATTTCACAGGAAAGACTAATTTGTGTAAGGCCAGAACAGCAATCTAATCGGTCCCTTTGAGGACCAACCAAGAAAAAATAATGAGCAGAACAAATAAATAAAACCCCACAAACCGTGCACAGTAAAGATAAAATGTAAAAAGTGCATTAAATGAGGAACACCAACCGGACGAGGCCATGTTGGCCTGAAATGTTGTTGCTGCCCCTCAAACAAATTAAATGAAGATTTAGCAATTTAATTGAAGCTTGTGCGCTCCTTGTAAGGAGTAAACCGCGACAGAGTGCTGTCTCATCTTGTTTTTCTAGCTTTTTTGCAGTCTTTTAGACAAGACTACTTGGAAATAAGCACCTAGATACTTTCCCCCCCCTAAATGTTGTATAACTGCTTACCCACTAACAGTATCTTTTTTTGTATGCATCACTAAAAGAAGAGATGGATGTGAAATGAGTCCGGTAGAGGGGATACCCAGCAGAGCCCCCGTTCATGGCAGAACATCAAAAACAAGGCAGGACAATCAAGTGGTTAACGATGTGAAGGATGAAAAACACTCACAGTCAATTCTGAACCCATAATCCAATCTCAAAGGGTTTTTTTTCCCCCTTGGGAAAATTGTTATAATCATTGATAAATTTGGACGGTGGAGTAAGAGGGTCATGGGTCTTTAACATGAGGTTAACCCCTTCGCTGCTAAACACATCGCAATAAGCTTTTTATTTTTGCAAAACTGGGGCCAAATGCATAATAAGCTAATCACACTCACCTGAACCAGATGCTCCACCAGCTGGCACTTAGAGAAGGGGATATATCTCTCTTGGTACTGCTCAATCCAGTCTTTTGGCTCAGTCGGTTTCCACATTTTTTTGTACGCTGCCATTTTAGTGGTCAACGTTCCCATACTGCGGATTAATGATTTTCTCATTCCAGCCCCCATCCGCAGGGCACACCGGGCTGTGTACAGCATGATGAAGGCTAGCAATGTCCCAAGGAGAAACCAAACAGAACCGCTGATGAACAGGTTATATATGTCAAAACAACTTATCACATCCTTCATACTGTTGGTACCATGAATGATATTGTGCTGCCAGTTATGCCAACCAGAGGTGTGGTAAACCCCCATTTTGAAAAGTTTGCAAATAAACATATTCTGGGTAACACTTAACCCTAGTCAGCCTCTAATTGCGTGCTCGACTAGTGCAGATTCCATTCTTCAAAATGAATTCGATTTGGGTGTTCTGGACCTTAAAATTACCTTTTATGAAGTACTCCGAAATCAATGAAACTGCCAGATCATTAGTAAGCTACGTGTGCTTATGCAAGTCCAGCAGCAGATATTGTGACAGTGGGCATAGCTCAGCAGTAATGTCCCTGCATTTTAAGCAGGTGTACCAGGTTCAAACAGCTCTCCGTTTAACCTAATTCAATTCTCCTTGTACCTCAGGCACCAAAATTAGACTGTAAGCTCACCTGGGCATGGAAGTATTATTGCAAACTTTGAGCTGAAACGAAATTCTGACATTGCTCTGCCCTTATGTAAATGTATTAACCAAAAATGAAACTTAGAGAAGGAGCGGCTCAGTGAGTAATGACACGGACGCTGGCACTGCGTTTGAAGCAGGGGAGCCTGGTTCAACTACTGGTGTCGGCTCTTTGTGAGGTTGGGCAAATCACTTTATCTCCCTGTGCCTCAAGCACCAAAAACAGATAGTAAGCGCTAGGAGGCAGGGACGGTGTCTCCAAAATGTCACTGTAAAGCACTACATAAGGGCTGTTGTATACAGCATGCGGCCGTGCGTACCTATGCGAACGCGTGTGCATGTGCCGCACGCATTTCCTGTCTATAGAGCCGGGAGCTGCAGGTAATGTGTATATGTGTATGGGCATGGGCTGTGTGAGTGAAAGGAAGTCCTAATTAAAAAATTTTAAAGAAAAAAAAAGTTTAATATTTTTATTTTTTTATTTCTGCAATCATTGACACGCACGCACACACGCACACACGCACACACGCACGCACGCACAGTGGTGCCAAAAGATGATTTTCCTCATCTTCGCCGCTGTCTGTCGGCTCCCCTCTCCCTGTCGTGCGCGGCCCTTGTATAGAAAGGCTGACGTCACAGCCAACTAAAATTCCGCGCGCACAGCGTAGCATGCGCCCGGCACTATAGAACGTGCCTAAGACTAGCAGCGCTATACAAGAACAAACAATATTATTATTATTAGATCACTGCCATTTGGTTCTGTGTGGCTCTGCACCATTATTAGTAATATTACCCCTTTAATGCAACACAGGAAAGCATGCACTGTGAGATACTTCACACAAGCAATGCTATTCCTCCATATACCATTTTATGATAGTATACCCAGAAGACTCAAGATAAACAAACAGAAATCCGACCTGTCATGTTGCAATCATTTAGAATGTGAAATATTGGAACTTGGACTCACCAATTCCTACCCAACAACCTCAGGCTAAAATTATCTTTATGTTCATTTTCAGAAATCCCCAAATCTCCCTCACATGGTTGTATTATCAAAATGTAAACATATGGGTTCGCCATGCAAGAATTAAAGATACAATCTCTGCAAAAGATTTGTAATACAAACAGCTGAAATCCAAACCTTCTTGTATATCTTTAGTACTGATCTTTCTGTATTCAGAATACGTGAAACCCCACCCCTTATTAAAATCAATGGAAGTTATTAATTAAACTGTGAAAGTGCTCTAACACTAACATTTCCATTGTCTTGCAAGCTGCAGTTCAAGCTTGTGCTTTAAAAATTTTTTCCCCATTTAATGTGCATCAATACAGATTGCACACTGACAAGTAATTAGGTAAGCTGCAGATCGATATCGTTCTCCTGTAATCGATCGCTTGCTCCGGGTTATTTAACTCAGTTCTTGCACAGCATTGTGGGCAATGTAGTTCCTAGAATGATTGACTAGGTAGTTATTAGATACAATTGGTGCACTGCTAGAGAGAGGGCGGGGCTCAAGAGCCAGAGCCTATCAGAAGGGGAAGGGGGCTGTCACTTTGGAAATGCTTCCTACGTTAGAAACATTAAAAAGGTCTTTAAAACATTTTTTTTTTAAGTTAAAGTATTTTCAGTACAGAACTGATTTATTCATAAAAACACATGTAGGATATTTCTTGAACTGCTGCTTTAATGGCAGTTTAAATGAACATCCCCCAATGAACCCAATTGCGAGTAATGTTATTTTTCTTTTACTTCTTTGATAAACCTGATGCTCTTGTTCTGTACTTGTTCTGTACTGCCCCAGTTCTGCAGCCAGAGTTGAGCAAATAACACATGCACAGTTGTGTGAATGCTTTCCCTGCTGCAGCTCTGAGGTCCCCAAAATCCACACTGCGCTCATTACACCACAAACACACAAAGAGCTTTATTTCAACATGTATGACACTGTATTGATGTCCAGGGCTGCACAATTATTCGCAGAAATTATTTAAATCAACATCATTTCAGTGTCAGTAGACTTAAAAGTAGGGTCCCATCACTGTCCCTTAATCACCTGGCCTAAGTGGCTCTGTAACCCCAACTGTGCTCACTGCAGCTTCAACAAGACAAAACCATTCTTGGTGGAAGACATAACACCATCCCTGGCTCCCCTTTGTAGGTAACCATGCACACCATGCCATGTCCGTGTGCAATACATCATAGAAAGGTTGCTGCTGCAGCCTCCATACAGCCCACCAAACACACACAACTGTCACCCCGCTAACCTCTGGCAGGGCACTGCTGACTTTGAGATCGTGGGCATGCGCAGAACGGCCTCCGTCCCTCTGCAAACACGTCATGAACTGCACGGAACGCGAGCAGCGAAGGCTTCAGGCGTCCGTGTGCGCATGCGTGGTATTTCCCGCTTCTTTTCACGGCCTCTATACGGGATTGGGAATCCCCGGCAGCGCCCCCTGCAGCCGGTAGGGTTCAAGAGAAGCCTCTTTGAGCGCGGCCCCGTTGCGGGGGCGTGGTCTGTTGTGTGATGTCTGGGGGGCGTGTCTGTCAGCGAACAAGTTGAAGATAAAGAGAGGAGGCGGGGCTCTGCACTGCGAGGCTGCTGAGGGGCAGTGACCGCACTGGCACAGCACAGGGGGGGCAGGAGCTGCAGGCACGGGAGGGAGGGATGTGTCAGGGGAGTACTGATAAATGAGGGGCTAGAAACGAGAGGTGTGGTAGGTGCTACAACTAACAGTTCCAACAGCCAGAACAATTACTGGGCACTATTAGATTGTAAGCTCTTTAGGGCAGGGACACCCTTTCCTAATTTTACTTTTGTCTGAAGCTCCTACTCCCATTTTGTGTTATTTGTCATTTATATTATTATGTAATGTATTACTGCTGCGAAATGCTATGTACATTAATGGAGCTTTATAGGGCCGCGCTTATAGTTGTGGCGACGGTGCGCGGTGCCAAAACACATACCTTGTTGTGCATCATGCTGCAGGTAGTGAACGCGACCAGACGGAGGCACGACCGAGCGGCAGGATCCAGGAGAGAAATTAATTTGTCTCTATGCGGCTGCCACGTGACGTCAGCATCACGGGAAGCAGTTTAGCCAATAATAGCACGGGCCACTCCACTGCCACGCCCCCTGTCGCATCCCGCTGGCATAGAGTGCAGGATTTGTACGCACTGCGTGAATGACGTCACACGGTCAAGCGCACACCGCAGTGCACACTAGAAGTGCGGCCTAAGTAAAGATATACATACATTTATACTATAACCCATGATGTTTACACAGCTGTGACGTGTCATGGTACCAGAAATGGACGTTTCTGTAGTTAGTACAGGTTACTGGGCACTATAATTGGATGTTCCGGGTATTGTCGCCATAGGAATTGTGTGTAGCCATGGCTAGTCCAGACTGCCTCTCTGCCTCCTGTCACGTAAGTCCAGGCTATCCTAGGGCATTGACCCCTCATGCTGACTCGCTGAGTGACGGAGTGGTGGTGACACATGGTCTGTGTATAGCCAATAGTAGTTAGACGTGCCCTCCCCTTCTGGGACCTCAGAGAGGAAGTGCTAAATTATAAAGAGTTCTCTTCCACCCCTCCTAGGGAGAGGAGGTGTTTGCTGCTCCTCCCGGCTGGGAGTGAGACATGCCAGAGAGTCCCTCATGGTCTGACTGAGAGAGATCAGAGGCCTCAATGCTATCAGAGCCAAGCACCATCCAGAGGTCTGGGACACAAATCAATCTACTCTGCACCCGCTGTAATACCATCCACAGTGGATGTATCAATAAAGCATCCCTTTTTGTATACCCCTGCCTGAGTCTACAGTCCATTGGGCAGAAGTGTGAAAGAAGTCTGTTCTGGTAGGGACTGTCTTTGGGAACTCTGGAGCGCACCGGAGCTGGAGGCGCTGACACCCTGAGAAGCAAATAGAATTCACCAAAAGCCTGTCATGTTCCCCACACCATCGCGGACCACTCAGCTCTCCTGGACCCTCGCAGATATGCACCCACCACAAATAGCAGTAGCCAGCAGTACATGTTCCAGAGAGGGGGGGGCAAACAGGACTACATGTGTAAACAAAATGGGTGTCTGAGCACATGGGGCAGCTGTTGTCACACCTGGAACGGGTGTCTAGGCATCGCTCCCAGCTGTTTCTGCATCTGGAATGTGTCTGGGCACATGACAAGCCATACCTGCACCTACAACTGCTTTCAGAATACATGGATAGGCCGCTCTGGCTTCTGTAATGGTTGTCTATGCACCTGAACAGCTGTTTTGGCAGTTGGAACAGATGCCAGGGACCCCATACCAGGCCTTCCACCACCCCAAACAGGCGCCCAGAAATGTGGATCATCTGTTATGACAGGGGGGCGCAAACTTTTAGTGCTGCGCCCCCATCTCCCTTCGGCTCTCACGCGCCCTCTTCCAACATTCATCTGCATCAGATGACGCTGTGGGGTCATGTGACATCACGTGACCCGCAGCGTCATTTGACGAGTGTAACGTCACTTCACATGGCGCCACGTTGCCATGGCGACGCAACACAGCAGGCTCAATCCCGGTAAGTAAATAGTTGCAGGGGCCTCACACGATCCCCCAGCATTTAATTTAAATGCCTGAGGGAAGAGCGCGGGGCCTCTGCAACTGCCCGCGCCCCCCCAAGCAAAATATCCCGCCCCCACTTTGCGCACCACTGTGTTATGACGTATGTATGAGTGAAACAAGTTACTACATTGCATTTAATGAACTCAGTAAATACAAATTAAACAAATCAATATTGTTTTCTGCTCTTACATTTTGACTTGTTAAAAAAAGTAAACTTTACTTTGCTTAATAAAAGCAAATTCATTTTTCTTTAGTTTGTCTTATAAAACAAAGTAAAAGAAAATACATGGTTGTAGGTAATCACATTTGCATCTTAAGTTTGGTATTGTGTAATTTTTCATTTAATCACTTAACGATGAAAATAAACCCACCATATTTCTGCGGGTTGGGCTCCCTGTTATTTTTGCAGTGAGATTAATACATTAATAAAACAAATATGTTGATTTATAATGCTGAATACTTGGCTCTATACACAGCCTACTCACAGGAGACTAGATGCAAATGGGCAGGTTTTTAAAGTATAGCTGCAGCAGGACATTAACTGAGGATCTGCATTAGTCAAGGATCCCATCAAATATATGAGGATAAAGCGAGACTACATAGCACAGATCAGTTATATTTTATATAGTATTTTATGTATAAATATATAAAAAACGCACTTACAATAGTGCACTTAAAACAAGGCATGTAACACTCAAATGTGTAAGCAGGATCACTGCACTGCAATGTCTGTCACCGCCTCCTCCCAGTCTGATGTCCACCGTTGTCGGCAGGTGTTTGGCGTGGACTGTGCTCCGTCGCGTCTGTCGGGGCTGTGACGTCATGCTTACTCTGGTTCTCGTGGTGTGAGAGCGGATCGGTGCTGGTCTCCTGCGTGCCCTAGCATGACAGAGATCCACTCTACGCGTTTCGCCTGGGTTTGAACTATGGCTTCCTGACGAACATATTCTAGTGCATTGAGACCTTGCCTGCTGGAAAAACTGTTTATGATGCCCAGGTGCTGTATCACTTGGTTCTGGTGCGCCCAGGTGACGAAGGGGGATTTAAATCCACAGAACTGTCAGGAGAGATGTGTGCATTAGACATTGTGACGGTCGGAGGTAGCTGGCCTTCATTAATAAAGGTGAAGCCCGGCCGGTTGCCTCTAAAGACCGTGGGTAATGGGTCAAGAGGGTTAGCTCTTGGGTCCAGTAAGGTAAAACAATGTATTTTCTGCAACCATGTTCCCATATACGATCCCCTGCAGGATTGTGGGATAGGAATGCCAAGTAGGGTTGTGATTTCCCCCAGAGAAGCGGTTCCTAACCCCCGCAGGAGGGCCAGTGAATCAGGCACTCCCAAGAGCTGACACTACCATCGGAGTGTCAGCTAAGCGCTAGAGTGGCAAAGGGAGAAATCTGCTGAACTGACGCTGAAGAGTGTACCTGTCCAGGGTTCAGAGAGAGCATAAATATTAGGATCACCCCAAAAAAGAAAGGAACAAATATAGTGTACTATTGTCATACAATCTTGGAAGGAATGTGGTCTTGGCTCTTTCGAAGTGCCTACTTACAGTGTGGTCAAAGGATATGTGCAGAGAAAATAGTATCCAGATGTCTGGATCAGGATGTATTGTTAGTGGTAGATCTCTTTCTTGTGTGAATAAATTACAATTTATTTTGTTTCACGCTTTTGTTCAATCAAATGATCCAGGTATTAATGTGTCAATAAGCATTGGTCCCACTCAGCTCTGGTAGCCCCACACCTGCCATGAGTGCCCATCCTCCCTATCACTCCAGCTCTGATAGCCCTCTTCCATAACCTCACCTGCACGGAGTGCCCACCCTCCCCATCACTCAGCTCTGATAGCCCTCTTCCATACCCACACCTGCCCGGAGTGCCCAACCTCCTTATGACTCAGCTCTGATAGCCCTCTTCCATACCCACACCTGCCCGGAGTGCCCAACCTCCTTATGACTCAGCTCTGATAGCCCTCTTCCATACCCACACCTGCCATGATAGCCCCCTTCTATACCATTACTGCGCTAGCAGCTCCTGCCCCCCTGTGCTGTATCAGTACTCGCACTGCCCCTCCAGCAGCCTCGTAGTGCAGGATTCTGCCTCCTCTCTCCTTTATCTTTCCCTTCGGAGGCGGACAGCCACGCCCCTATGACATCACCGAGGAGACCACTCCCCCACTGGGGCCGCGCGCTAGACTTCATTGATTCATTCCAGCAACCGGGGGCGCTGTACTGTATTACCCCCCTCCCCCTCCTTATACCCAGTGATACCTCACCCTTTATACCCAGTGATATCTCACCCTCCTTATACCCAGTGATACCTCACCCTCCTTATACCTGCATATTAGTGCGCGTGCAGCCCGCTCCTCAGCGCATTTCTGCTCTGCACAGCTGCTCGTGAGGGACATTTTAGTGACAGAAAAAGGCGTTCACGCAAACCTCCCCAAAGCCACATCCTCCTAGCACAAGTATTTGGTAATTATGACAAATAATACTCTCAGGGCATGCAGATATTAATAATAAGTAAAATATTAAAAACAGATGGAGTTTAAGAGTGAGATAATACAGCAGCGTAAGATCACATTAGGGTGATATAGTGGCCTGGTGAAATATGTGTCCCAAGGCTTATACTGTAATACAGCATAGCCTGTGTGCCCTGTGTGAGGGGAACAGCAGAGGCCCAGGCCTACATTTACTATAGCACAATACTCCATATCATAAAGGGTTATTTTTATTTATTTATAGTTTGTAGTCAAACTCTATTACATCAAACTTCTTCCAAGCTGCTTAATGCTCCACATGGATACAGCTTACCTTACATATTATTAGACTACAATAGCTGAGCGTTAGGTCCGAACTCATGGTATCCCATGTCTGTTAGCTATTTATTTTGCCGTGGCACTAACTATTTTTTTCCGTATAATTACATAAGCCGAGAACATGCCACTGTCATATTTACAGCAGAGAATGCCAACTCCTTTCCTCAATTGCCACCAACGGGACAGGTTTTCACGATATCCCTTGCTTCAGCACAGGTGGCTCAGTGAAAGACTGAGCCGCGGATTGAGCCACCTGATATCCTGAAAACCTGACCTGTTGGTGGCCCTTGAAGACTGGAGTTGGCCACTCCTGATTTACAGGATCATTTGATTGTGAGGAAACAGCGTTCATACAAAGGGGCACTTTGCGGCACAGAAAGTTTACACAATGCTGACATTTCTATGTTACTTGTCGCAACCGCTGCTAGTAAACTATCTCCTTGTCAATATAATTGGATTTACCGAATGCAGATACTAATGTGGAATATTGAGTCCTGTAGAATTTCGCACGCCAGAGGATTTATTGTTGATGTTAAGTTTCTGTTCACATATTGATGTTGTGTAACCAGAATAAATGTGTTATCCATTTAACAACCAGTCTTAATCATTGCGTTAAAAAAAACCAAAAAAGGACCTTGGCCTTATGACCTTTACAAATTGTCCTGATGTTTTGCATGAAGAATTAATCACTTGAGAGAGGTTTTTGTATAATGTAAGGATGAGATGATGTTAGCATTGAAATATATTATTATTGCGAATAACTGGTTAATTAAACATTATACACTGAAATAGACTAAATCTATGCTCATCATATTTGTTTGTTAAAGCAGCAATCCCTCCATAAACCTATAAGAGTTGAACTCATATAATGTTAGTATCTTGGCTCCTGAGCATGTCCGCCTCTTTAAAAAATGACATAATTCTACTGTTAAAAAAAACATAATTTATGTTTACATTAATCTCTAGCTTCTGAAGTTACCATGGTAACCTTTAGACTGCAATAAACTCTGGGAAGAGCTCCATTTTAACTTCCCGGACAATTAATATTCCAAACGCCTATATCTTTTCTTGGGGTTGAGGAGGAGCGCTGGATCTCGTGATATGTGAAAAGATATAGATATATATAGTGCAGATGGTAATTCACTGCTTTAAATGATGTAAAACATAAGAAATGAACTCACAAAGAACGTATAAAATCACTGCATGTCAGAGATCCTTCTCTCTCTGACTGGAGCCCTTTATGTTACTGGAGTCTGTATCCTCTCAGTGAAGTGGATGATATGAAAATAAAGAAAACCACAAATAGTGCAAATAGTATGAACTATACAAATGTATTATGCACAGGTAGTCAGGAAACTCACATTTTCCATAATAAAGTTGGGTGGTGGAGAGAACCGCCGATAGAAGCAGGCTGCTGTTCGGTGCTTCACTTTCCCCTCACAGTGTAGTTCAATGCCAGTCTGTGCCGTCGCGTCACTTCCGGTTTCGCGTCACGTCACTACCGGTTTCTATATCGCCTGAACGAAACATCAGACTATAAAAAAAATATACCGTGTTGGAAAGAGCAAGAAGAGTTCTCCAAAAGAAAAAAAATTGGTGATGAGCATGGTCTGCTGCTTTAAACAAGACCATAGAGTGATATGGCTTTAAATCAGGGGTGGCCAACTCCAGCCCTCTAGGGCCACCAACAGGTCAGGTTTTAAGGATATCCCTGCTTCAGCACAGGTGGCTCAATCAGTTGCTCAGTCGAAGCAGGGATATCATCAAAACCTGACCTGTTGGTGGCCCTTGAGGACTGGGGTTGGCCACTGCTGGCATAAGCAGACTCATAGACTTCATTGGAGTCTCACCAATAAAAAATATAAATATGTACTTTTCCATTAAAATGCCTTTTTTTGGTCCCAAATCACACTGTTTGCATCCCTTTAAGGCTGACATGTCTCAATGAATATTTTTTTTGTGACAGGGTTCATCGGTAAAGCGTTAATATTGCAAACAATGGAGCTTCGTTCAAGCCTAAGGCACCTCATGAACAACTTTGTCATTGCCTTTATTATAAGGCCTCTCACCTTGACAAGGACATTAGCTTGGGTAAGGAATATAACAATTGTGTTAAAGTGTTAAAATCCTGATGAGCTTACACTCGTAAGTAAGGCTTTTATCTTGTACATCTTGGCTTCACAGTTTAGCTGACTGCTGCAGAAACAAATCGGTAAACATATTTCACTAATAACAGTTCTTCCTTAGGGTATCGCTACTAAATACCCGCTGTGTAAAGATAAATTTGTCTTTGTTTTATGCCTTCATTTGTTAGTAAAAATGTTCGCTACATAACCTGTTAGAAATATTTTCATCATTACCATCCACTTTTGCTGTATTTGATTTATTAGTGGTTTCCAGAAATGGGGCTTGCATATTTGGAGCTTTTTAGTTTATTATATTTACAAGCAACATTAGTAAATCCATAAACAAAGACGCGTTGTGTAGCTTACACGTTCGCTGTTTGTTCAAGTGTTAGTGATAGCAACATGTCCCCTACCAAATGACTCATAGTCATGGTACAACACAATCACCGTGATGCTGTTTCCTCATTTGATAATACCCTCTGTATGGGTAAAAGCTGAAGGATAAAAGCTCCAGTCTTTTCTGTCATACAATTATAGCTCCCGCTTTCACATTGTATTTTGTAGGTTTTCTCCCTTATTGTTTCTGGATCCCTTGCGAGTTCAGGATACCAGAACACGTCTATTTCTTCCAAGCTGAACTGCATCCTAAATGACAATCATGCAGCCTGTGGCTATGGAATTGGTGTGGGCATTGCAGGGTTTTTGGTGTGTCTAGTATTCCTGATGCTGGACGCCTTTGAGTCATACTTTGTAAAGCCCTTGACTCAAAAGATTATCCTTTTAGCTGACATTGTCTGCTCTGGTAAGTTGTTTCTATTAAAGACAATGGACGTGCACATAATACTGTTGTTTCAGGTTATTGAAGTTACTGTAAGAGGTTCCTTCTAGTAGTAGGGTAGTTTGTACCATTGTTATAATAAATCATCTCTTGTGTGTGGGATACATATAATATGTGATGGTATAGGAGTGAGTCAAAATAAATACATATTTGTCCTTTAGAGAGAATATCTAGGTCCACAGTTGGGTTTAATTTGGCACTTAAAGTTATCTTGTTAAGTCCCACATACACCAGGATGTATTAAGGTCTGATGTGGGATAACTCACCCTGATCCGTGGTTAACTTCCTGTGTCTTCAATGCAAGTTAACGCCAGATCCCACACATCAGACTTGAGTTAATCTGTCCCATTGTTTTATATACAGGGGTGATGATTACTCTATGTCCCAGACTTTTTCTGTGAGCTCCCATGCTGAGATGTTCCACTAAGATATGACTTTCTACTGTAAATCTCAGTCGTAAATCAAACACTCAGTGGTAAACACCATATCTGAGGGCACTCGTGTGTTGCAAGTCTCTCTGGCATGAAAGGGAACAGGTTAATAAGCTGATTGCCCTACAATTCCCCAATTTAATTACTTCGGCTCTACAACTCACACAGACTGCAGTCTCTTTAGGCTACTTGTACTTCCTTCATATACTAATGCCACTCATATCAGATTTTAAGCCATTTGTTTCCTGTTTACTTTTAATATTGTGAAGACAGTCCATTGTTATTGGGGAGTGATGGGGGGCAATACAAGACATATACAGAGGATGCTATTCAGAATTGCTCAATAATTAATGTTTTGTGTTCCAAAAACAATTAGCAAGAGTATTTGCTTACGATGGCCAACATTTACAGACTATTTTAAATACAATAAGGTTTTGATTGGAGTTTAAATTTTATTTTTCTGGATGAATCAGTAGGAAGAGATTGATAATAACCGGTTTGTATCTAATTCTGCTTGGAAATATTGCTTCTTCCCCCCAGTTCTCTGGGCTGTCCTGTGGTTTATTGGATTCTGCTTCCTAACTCATGAGTGGATTTTGTCTCCATACAATCGTTATCCCTTGGGGACTGAAGTTGCTCAAACCAGCATCGCATTCTCCTTTGCCTCTATTCCATGCTGGGTAAGAATTTATTTTCTAGAACTGCTATATAAAATATATTTTGTTTATATTGTCTTTGGAAACACAATGAGTATGTAAGTCTAGTAAATCATGCAGTTTATAGAAAGGAGAAATATTTGCATTTCGCTGTTTAAGTCCCATTTTGGTTTTTACAGAATTTAACACATTCCTGACATCCCGCTTCAGCCGGCGAATTAGTAAATTCACACAATCTATTTGTTTGACAATTTCTTTTCCTTGAACATAACCATATATGTATATTTACTGCCAACAATGTACAGTATGCAACAATTAATAAAGATAATAGAAAAGATGAATACAAATTGTGGCAAAAGATAAAAGTATACGTATGGAGAAAGGAGTCTGTGTCCCGAAGAGCTTACAATTTAAGTGGTATGTTGGGAGATGGGTCTTCAAAATCTAGGGGGAGCGAAGGAAATCACTGTAAAGAAAAAAGAAAATATCATAGTGCAGATGTCTTTAAAAGTGGTGAACATCAGAGGTGCCTTGGCTCCCATAGAGTGCCTACTCACTGTGGAAAAGAGCAAAATGGGCCACTCCAATACTGTGGCTTCTTTCTTTCTTTGTGTGGGGATCCGAAGATCTCATAGAGGGAATACCTCAGAGGAAGAGACAATTGGACACCATAGTGCAGATCAATAAGAAAGAGTATCTATAAAAAGCTTGGAATAGTACTCACATGGTGTACATTCTTTAAAAGCAATAAAATCATAGAGAGCTAAACAATCGGCGCTAAAAGCAGGTCACGGTCTCTCCGCCACCGCAGCAGGCATGTATCCGACAGCACGCCCCACTCAGCCTTTCGCCCCTTGCTGGCGTCTCTCGTGGTCGCCGGAACTTCACTTCCGGTTTTGCCTTTGCCATTTCACTTTTAGAATTTAGCTGTCACTAAATGAATCATGATATGTTTGATTATTAGATAAAGTAATCACTACACTCTCTTAATCACTGGATTATTATACTTCTTTTATCACTTTTTCATGTGTAATCTGTGGGAGCACCAACCCTTTTACCTTGTTGTATTTCTATGTTGGGAGATGGGACACAAGTTATAGGACATAGGCGTAAATTCACTAACTTGTGTTAATTCGGCGATAAAATTCTGCAATACAAAAAAAAAAAAAAGCAGGATATTTTTTCAGATTTAACGCCGTATTCAGGATAACCTTATAGGATAATATTACATATTCACGATAACCTTGCGCTAATCATCTGCAACTGACTTTTTGGCAGTAACCCAGGAGAACCTCTAAGGCCACAATCACAATTTCCTAGCTAGTGCCAAAAATCCACATGCAAATACAATACATGTCTACCACAGGTTAATGTGATAACGACGATTACATTATATGACGGCAGACAATTATCGTAACCCCGTTGATACCTATTGGTCTTCCAATGCATAGCTAGGAAGGACTTCAGGCACAGAAGGGGTTAAAACACTATATAAACAGCCTAACTCTAGACTTATATCTACCCCCCACCCTCCTTACATACCCAAGAGGCCAGAAAGGTATTGCTTAGCAAAGAAGCGGGTTATATGGCCCTAGTGAAATGGCATTAAATACAGATAACGCTAATTGTTCCAGTTAATGGCATTCATTAAATGTACACTGTGCATATGCACTGGATCGAGTAGCCACAATATAGCGTTAAGGAGATGCATCATGGTAACTTATTTGAGGGTTCTTTAACAAGGGAGAAAGGTAGCTTGGCAGCTATATTATCTCTTAGCATACAGTGCTGCCACTGCAGTCAGGGATTCTGGGTAATGAGATGAAAATGAGCACTCGGTATGTCACATTTAAAACAAAAACTTAAGACCTTATCCTACTACTGCCGAACTGGCCGCTTGAGCTGATTTCAGATGAAACCCATTAAAGTCTATGGAGATTTTTGTCCAAAAACACCCGAACTGGCACTTGAGCAGATAAACAAATTACCCCATAATGTCGCCAATGCCGAAAAAATTAGATAGGCACATTTAAATAATTTCAATTGTGTACCCGAGTTTATTTTCTTGAAGATCTTCACAGAATATCACTAGGAAAAAATGGAGTTGTTTCTTGTATTACAATAAGAAAAAAATGCATTCGCTGCTTAAGAAAAATGACACATCTTTCTTGTTAAGTAATCACACTTCTTCCCATGTCATTTTACCGTATGGATGGTTATATTGGAATAGTCGCTTTCCTCCGAGATGCTTCTTTGAATTTTCATTTATTTTTGTCAGTAAATGACTGCAGTGAGTGGATCAACGTGTTATAATAGGGATCAGTTTAAGGCTCTGGGGCTCCTAAATGAGGTGGTTTTGCCTGTTCAGGATGTTGGACACCTCATCTCGAAAATCATTTTTCATAAATATTGAAAATATTTATTCTACAAGTGTTTGACAGATTTCCCACGATGTACATTGCTGATATGTTATTACCTCTTTCCTTTATTTTGTATATTTCTGACAACTTGAAGTGATTAATAAAATGCACACGTAATAGTTGCTCCTGTGGAGCCATAGAAACCTGGATTTAAATATAAATACTGTATATCGTTTTTACAATGTATATGCAGCTTCACAGGCATTCTTACTGTTCTCTAGCTAGATCCTTGACTTCAAAATTCAGCTTCAAAGCATATTTCTTTCTATCCTCTTAAATTGTGCTTTGTCTGTTTTCCTACTTCATCTGACCTTTCTTGAAGTACATTGAAATAAAGCTGTGTTCTCCTTTGAATCTCTCTTCTCCACCATGGTTAACCCCTTTGTAGATTACACAAACAAGCAGTTTTGTCCCTTAGCGAAATAGTGTCAAAGATACTGTAACGTTTATGGGTTCCAAAGATCATTGTTGGTTTATGGGTTGCAAACGGACTCAGAAACACAAGCACTTCAACAAATGAAATGCCATTATGTCAGTGTTCCAAATTTGGTGCAAGCAAAACATAACTGGTATTTTCAAAGATATTTGGAGGATTATTCATTAAACTGTGGTAGTGCCGTTTGGGACACCATCACATTGATCCAACTGACCACAATCAGCACTATCGCAGTTTAACGAATAACCCCCTTTGAGTGCTCAGCATGTGGTCATTTGGGAAGCGTTCTTCTAGGTTAGTCAGACCAATCACTCTGTAAAGTTCTCCTACTGTATAAAGCTTTGCAAAACAAGTGCAAAGCAGGAGCTTACATATAAGTAAAACCTTTATTGACCTTTTAAAAAGTCCATATTGCTTCACTTTAGCCAATGTTACTATTTAATAACTAGTAATGATATAACAACCGGATATATTCCCCACTCCCCCCCAGAGATATGATGTACTACTTGTGGAAAGCGCATCATAATTTATTGGCAGACATGTATTTTCAATAGCTATGACTATTATTCACATTTCGTTACTATAAGTGATATCAAATAATCACTTATAATGACTTAATACTCTTGGAATTATAATACGTATTCTGCTATGTCTCTAGCAGTTAGAGGGATTGACCTGAGCATAAGAACACTACACAGGTATACATTGGTTGCATCTTCAATCTAGAACCTTGGTTTTGGAAGACGATGCATGGTGCTCTTTAGTTTCCAACTTGACGGGTGAGAGGAGCCTATGACCTTAACAGTCAAAGCAGGCGTATGTCGTACAATTGCACTGTTATATACGAAAAGTAGTGATTTGGTCTCAGAGGAACTGTTATTGCAGCTCCTGCAGGCTAAATCTGCCAATTTGCCAAATTGTCTGCCCGTGCTGGTGCATTTACTCACCAATTAAATTGCTTATGGATTATTTGACAGACTGAATTAATCATGTATTTCTTTATTAGTTAACCATGAGGCAGCTTCAGCATATTTTTATTGCATTCATGCAGGAAGCGGAAAAAATCTGACTGATGATCATAGCCAGAAGGTGTTAGCAAGTCAGCAAGAGGGCCCCAATTTGTTTTGTTGGCTAAATTGCTAGTGCATTGAGGGACTTGTGTAATTAAGAGACAACAACATTTGCTATTAGCCAACAGTTATTAGCCACTGCCCAAGGATTAAAATGGGGTTAGGGCACACAGACAGAAGGCAAAACAAATAGATTACAGCAACAGATTGGGGATTATAGCCAGTGAAGGGTAAAAATATGGTTGCTTTTGCAAGCGCTAGAGGTGACTGAAGCAGCGACTACATCTGCAGTTGCGAGAAAGCAGCCCAAGCAAAATCTTGCTAAAGTGCTTAATTTCCCTGAAACCATCATAAAAGCACACAATTACCCAGAAGCCATCCTAAAAGCACCCAATTACCCAGAAGCCATCCTAAAAGGGCCTAATTACCCAGAAGCCACCCTAAAAGGGATCTATCAGATAGAGATACAGGAGAAGAAAGTCCCACATTGTTTATCGTTGGTGAACTGAATCAATACAAATGGATTGTAGATATAATTGACTAGAACCGCATTATCGGCAGCCATACAAAGAGGTTAGGAGGACTATGGGGAAAAGATTAAGTGGAAAAGTGTCATTTTCCCATTATAATTACTGTGTAAAAGTACCATTTGCAATGGCGCATTAGCAAACTGCAGTATATAAAGCGAATTTGCTGTGCAGAAAACAATACAGAGAGCGTTTACATGGAGGAGCAACAGGCGCTGCATGAGGATGCGTTCCTGCACACTTATGAAAATGTATATATATTTGTATTGTTGTTAAAGTCAGTATATATAATTATTATTTGCTGATTCCAAAATGATGGTCCAGCAACGTTTTCAACATGACAGGTTTGATGACACCTCTCTAAAAGGGAGTAATTCTATATTAGATTGTAAGCTCTCCGGGGCAGGGAATTCCTTTCCTATTGTCTCATTTTGTTTGTTTACAAATATTTTACTATAATTCCCTGTATTGCATTGTCTCTTCTAAAGTGCTTACACCTGTGGGCGCTATATAAATAAAGATATAGATACATAGTCCAATAAGGCTGTCTGGACCTTTTCGTGCGGAGAAATCTAGACATTTCGGATGCAAATGGCACACACAACCCTTTTGGATGATATAGAATAAGCCCTTAAATCAGGGATGACCAATTCCAGTCTTCAAGGGCCAGGTATTAGGGATATCCCTGCTTCAGCACAGGTGGCTCAGTCATTCTGACTGAGCCACCTGTGCTGACGCAGGGATATCCTTAAAACCTGACCACTTGGTGGCCCATGAGGACTGACATTGGCTACCCCTGCCCTAAATAGTTTTCACACTGTGCATGCTGTTAAGGCAATCTGATATAGTTCCTACGCGATCCTGAGCCTAAGATGGAGCCAGGAGCCTGTAAGTGTTTAGAAGCCACACTTGATCGGAGTACAGAAGAAAAAAAATAAGACGGGCAGAAGGTGCAGAAAAAAGAACTGGAGCACTACAGAGAAATCAGTCAGAAGTGTCTTAAAGAGCAAAGAGAATATGCAATGCCGGCAACTGTGGTACTGTGGCTTTCTACAAACAACTTCCCGAATGTCATAACATAACTGAAAAACATAAAGAAATCTTTCTAAACTATTCCTCTTTCCAAAGTACTGAAGAATATAGGTTGTTTTATGTTAGAACTCCTTCCGTTGTTACATTTGATTCTTCATCAGAAAATGATTTCCTCAGTGAGTTGGTCCTCTAGATAGAAGATATTTTCAGATGCTCCTTTCCCTGAGTATAAAAACTTGACATTTCATATTTCATCCTGAAGGTTTTTCTTAAAATTTTTTCCTTTGGTTCCTAGAATTCCTATATCCCAGACAATTTATATGATCTACAGCATTTAATTTTTTTTTTTTATTAGGATTTTTAAAGACAATAATTATGTAGTTTAAAGGTATGGGTAGAATAACACAGTACACAATGTTATGTGGTGCAAGAAAATATATATTTAAATCTCAGCATAATAAACAGCAGACATTACTTGGTGCACCACTTGTTTCTTCATATCGTGCAATGAAACAAATATTCAAGATTTTGAAAACATTCCAATAAAAAAAGATTTTACACTACAATTATAGAAAAATGAATAACAGAAAAGGGGGATAAAATGATGGTATACCATAAATATGAAAATATATGTAACAGAATAAAGTAATGACAAAACAGTTTTTGTATTGCACAAACTTACAATTCTCAGACAAGCTTTTTTAAATACCCATGTTTTCGAGGACAGTCAGCATACATTTTATTGTGTATACCCTTGAGAAACAATTTCTTCACCTAGGTCACACAAAAACAAATCATTATAACCTTCATGTCACACTTGAAGCACCTACAGGCACATTTCAGAGTAATAGGAACATTATTTCTACTTGCTTAACAGTTAGAGTAGCGTATGTATGTGTTTTAATATTCTGTGACCCTTTATCTTTCTTTTTGTCTTTAATTACCTGTCGATCACTGGTTCAAACAGGATGTCATACATCTTTACATGAGGAAAATGTTCAAGGTTTATGAAAGCCGTGAGCAGAAATAGGAACTGAGATACACACACATACATATATATCAGGGACTTATCACTGTTTGAGAGAAACTGCCTCTAAATCCAGCAGGGTGCTGGTTAATTGCTGATTAATTGCACACAGGCAACCAAACCTGGCTGATTAGGACTCTTGAGAAAATCCTGATGTGAGAAATAGGAGATTCCCGAGTTCACATTTGGGCTGACAGAAGGAGAGCAGGGAAGCCTGCACACAGACACTGTCTTGAGCATAAAGGTGTGCTGAGATCAAGACACCCAGAGACCTATATTTTCTGGACACAGAGGACCCAGGAACCTGCCAGAGACTGACATGGAGGGCCACCTGCTTAAGGTTCCTCCTGAGGCTTTGGGGTGATAGGCTGGTAATGGAAATATCCCTCCAGTCCTGCAGATAGGGTCTGGGAAAGTAAGTTAGCCCTTACACAGGAATAGGGGTTTGTTATTTTGTTGTTTTTGTATGTTTTGCCTGGATAAAGGAACAGACTCAATAAAGACAAGATATAATTTCACCCTAATCGGTCTCCATTATATGAACCTTTGCACACATTATATATATATATATACTATAAAAAACTAAGTGCAGGGAGGAACCTGAAGGCAGCTGTGGATATATCTGTATCAACTCGCAGAGTATCGGCGTTCCACGTGGAGCCAGGACAGACCTGGCTGGGACTCTGTGTATTAGTTGTATATCATTGTTTTGCGCCCGTGTTTTTTCTTTTTGTTCCATATATATAAATATAAATATATATATATATATATATATAACAAAAAGCAGCAGCCAGCACTCCAAGCAACAAATGTAAAGTCAAGGTGCATGCTCCATAGAAATCAATATAGAAACCCTGTCTTCCCATAAGAGAAGGCACAAAAGCAGCAACACTCAGATATAGCAAATATCTGAGTGTTGCTGCTTTTGTGCCTTCTCTTATGGGAAGACAGGGTTTCTATATATATATATATATATGTATATATATATATATATATATATATATATATATATATATATATATAAATAAAAAGGCAGAGAGCGCAAGCCCCATAGCGTAAAAAAGTACATTTAATATTAAAAAGGTATTGGGAGAGGGATTAGGAACACTCACAAAGGTATTAGTAAATCAAGTGATTTGTGATAATAATCACCGCCAACGAGGTATACATTGTCCTGGATCACACCAACAGTCCTGATCGATATTTCTGTCCGGTTCACCGGTACAGGTTCATCCTCTGACAGCTCCGCAGAAAGTACTCCACGTGTCTACTTAGAATGCAGTCTACAAGTAGCGCAGCCTCAATCAAGCTCCATGCACGCACCGGCCATAAAGCGTGCACTTGCTTGATGACGTAATGTCGCAATTGCGTACCCTGACGCGTTTCGTCACACTCGGGTGACTTTATCAAATATTATATATATAAAATTAACTAACTCCAGTATCGGTTAATGCACTGCGATCCCACATTAACCGCCATTGACTTAAACACGGGATTGCAGTGCATTAACATACGATTAGCGTGTCTTCCCCATGGTATATGAAGGTGCCTGGGTTATTATTGCGATGCTGTCTTGAATTTGTTATCCATTCCATTCCAAATGAAGTAAATGCTATACTTACCTGCACGTGGGTTATTTTCTGTTTTCATGGGATCAGTTGTTCTGCATGGAACCACATTCAGCCGCAGGGCTGTCAAACTCGCAGCCCACAAGGTGTCACCATGTGGCCGGTGAGTGGACGGGGGAGAACTGGGACAGGAGTCCCATGTGCTGTGATTGCGGGGGCCCGGCGAACGCTGATAGTTGCTGCCGGGCTGCCTCCTCCTCTCCCCCAGTTAGGCCGAGCTCATGGTGGTGGTGTCTCTACGTGCGTGCACTGGCATCTGTGCAATTCCGGGACTCTTATCTGATTCCCTATGGTAGTTCCTCTAGTGCCCCCGGCGCTGTGCTCGTCGACGCTGCTACATTTTGCCGCCACAACTGAAATTTCAGGCTGCAGGCGCGTGACGTCAGCTGGTTCAGCCAATGAGGGCGAACCAGCTCAGTGACGCGTTCACCACGCCCCCAATCGCCGGGACCGATCTTCTGCAGCCAGAGCACACATCTCTGGGGCACCCCCGCCACAACCATGAGCTCGGCCTTAGTACGTGCCGGAAGAAGGCCGGAGTTTCCCCCAAGGTAATTTGTTGGTGAGGGGGCAGATGTAGGGCTATTGATTGGGGAAGGAGGCCGGTATGAGGCTATTGTGGGAGAGGAGGGAAGGTGTGGGAATGGGGTATTGTGTGTGCATTGTGGGGCGGGGGTAGTGTGTTTGTGGTCGGGGAATAAGAGGGGGAGAGAGAAAGGATGGGGAGAAAGAGAAAGGAATGGGGGGAGAGAGAAGGAACAGGGAGAAGAAATGGGGAGAGAGAGAAAGAAGGGATGGGGAGAGAGAAGGGATGGGGGAAAGATGGGGGAGAGGGATGAGGGGATATAGGGGAGAGAGGGAATGGGGGGGGGGATAGGGGATGGGGCAGAGTGAGAAACCAGTGACGTTTACGGGTTATTAATAAGGAAAACAAGAAAAAGTGTATGTGTGGGTTATAGAGACTTTTTATTTAAAAAAAAAAAAATTGGTGCGGTCCGAGCTTTGCAGTCGGACCCAAGAATCGTCCCCCAAGCTAATCTGAGTTTCACAGGCCTGGGCTACTGTATTTATATTAGCTTGAAGAGCAACCTTTTTAGGTTTTCTTAAGTCAGTGTGGATGGCACATTGTAGTAAACATTGGTTCCACATGCCGACAAAAAATAATGTAATTTCTGACTACGACAACTATTTTCAATTACATTTCAATCTTTGAATAACACTTTCTAACTATTTTATCATAATCTGTTTAGCAGCAGACGCTTGAAGACAAGTAAGAACGTTATACTGTATATCCTGAATCTACTGAAGAATAAAGCAATGAAAATGTTAATACATTTTATATGTATTGTTGTCCAGGGTGTACTGTCGTATCTGGCAGGTTTACGCTTCCTCTCCACTCCCGCTGATGCTTACGAGCGCTCTCTGGAGGAAGGCATCCTCTCGGACATGAGCAAGGTTTCCTCCACCTCCACTGTTCAGTTGCATGGTTCGCAGAATGGCAGCATTACTACCTCCTTCCAATTGCCTTCATTTGGTGGACAGAGTCCCACCTTCAACTATTAACACAAAACACCAAAAAAAGGTTAGTTCCAATGGTTGAACAACATTTTTTTTTTTCAAAGAAAAGTACGGTAATGGTGGATATGTTACCTTTGTCAGGGGAAACAAGGAAAACAGATGTCTCCATATTGGAGCTACAAAAAACAAAGTCATGGAACAAATCAACAGAGGGTGCAACTCTTATTTTACAAAGTAGAGTTTCAGAAAAGTAAAGCCCATTTTGTTCATGTAATGTGAACAAAGTCATGCTTACAAGTGTTCTTATCTGTTCATGGATGAAGTGCCCTTGTGCAGTATAAAACAAAATATTGCGACCCTTACTTCAATATGTTATACATCTCCTAATGTACCTTGGTTATATTAAGTCCATCAAATCTTTCCATTTAACTGGAGATGGGCGCATCCGCCCAAATTCGTTTCTCAGATTTTCTCTGTTACTCCCCCCCCCCCTACAAATTCACCCATCTCTACGTTTAACACACAAATTGGGGTTTAGATCACCTTACTGGAAAACAGTGTAAGCAGAATTATAAATACAACTCAGTGTGAAAAGCAGAAACTTCCGGTCCCTATGAAAAAAAAAAACAATGGTTAGGCAGTTACAGTTGCTTCACTGTCTTCCAGTGCATACAGCAATCTTCCAGTGCATACAGCAGTCTTACAGTGCATACAGCAGTCTTACAGTGCACACAGCAGTCTTACAGTGCATACAGCAGTCTTACAGTGTATACAGCAGTCTTACAGTGCATACAGCAGTCTTACAGTGCATACAGCAGTCTTACAGTGCATACAGCAGTCTTACAGTGCATACAGCAGTCTTCCAGTACATACAGCAGTCTTACAGTGTATACAGCATACAGACATAGATCTAAATTTCTATGGTAGTGGTGTATTGAGTACCAGGAATTACCCGGTACCCGGCATATTTCCAGCTACCAGGAAACTGAAAAGTAGGCCCGGCACCGGGTATTAATGTCAGGGTAGCTGAAAATAATCTTATTACTTACCTTTCAGCCAGCGATGGACGACATCTAGGAACAGCAGCAGCGGTCCTGTGGCGGTGGCAGCATCGGAAGTGTCTTCAGCCGGCGTGGGAGCAGCAGGAATTAATTCCGCAGCAGGTAAGCAGTGTGTGTGTGAGCCGCCGGGGAACCATGTGACCGGAGCAGGAGCATTCCTATTGGACAGACGGCTGTCCTATAGGAACGCTCCTGCTCCGGTCACTTGCTTCCCCGGCGGCACACACACACACATACACTGCTTACCTGCTGCGGTGCTGCGGAATGGATTCCTGCTGGTCACACACCGGCTGAAGACACTTCTGATGCTGCCACTGCCACAGGATCGCTGCTGCTGTTCCTAGATGTCGCCGCCACCCTGTAGGTAAGTGCCAAACCGGGTACCCGGCCGGGTAGAACTATTAATTTTGGCTGGGTACCTGTTTTCTTTTTTCAAAACTCCCTACCCGGTACAACACTACTCTATGGGGCTTTTTCCAAGCCCATTCAAGTTGATCAGAGTTTTTGCCCATCCGAGATGTGATAGGCCATTTTAGAGCTCATTGAATAGGCCCCTACATACATGCAACATTCAGCATATAAATATAAACTTTCTGTAATCATTACCAATAGGATGTAAAAATTACCAGGATTAAATAAGTGAGAGAAAGAAAAGGATGTAAATGGGTGCTTTTTATCTAATCCTGTAACTATCGGCATACTTGAATGATTTTAGTTCCTTAGTAAACAAAATCAATATATTAAGAGCCACAACAGCCCCCAATTCTCAGTTACATCTCAGATAATAAAAATGCACACATCAAAACAGTGTGCCAATTTGTGCTCCAGAGACTGGATCTCCAGTCACCGAGGAATATACAGTACTCCTCTGATCCTTGCTCAAACCCATGCCTGTTTAGCTGTGTGCACTTTTTTAGTTCAATTCAGCATTCTTTATTTTCTTCAAATCAGCTTTCAGCAGGGATACTGCATGCTATATACGTCAGGTCAGTTTAACGTATCTGACGGTAGTGAACATGCTATGTTCAAAGTGATTCTTTATACTATCAGGACAAAGAGCTAAAAATCACCCGTCCTAGCTAAGTCCCCTTGCTGACCAAAACATACTGATTTCTCTGGAAGATCAACAACTAAAAAAATATATCAGAGCTAGGAAAGAAAGACATATCTGAAAATATAAAACACTGACAAGAATCCTAGGATCTGTTTAAAATAACAGACATAGATAGACAGATCTATGAACAGGGTCACACCTGTCAGAATATAAGTTATAGCATATAGCATCAGTGAAATACAATGTATGGGAAAGGGAGTTTGAAACTGGGCAACATAAGTCTGATCTCTAACACAGCGGTGCGCAAAATGGGGGGCGGGAGAATTTCCAGGGGGGGGGCGCGGCGGCTACAGAGGTCCCGCGCTCTCCCCCTAGGCACTTAAATGAAGTGCCGGGGGGGGGGATCGCGTGAGGCCTCTGCAGCTTCACTTACCAGATCTTCGGCGATGCGTTGCCATGGTAACCGCCGTCAAATGACGCCGTGGGGGTCACGTGACGGCACGTTGCCATGGTAACGTGACGTCACATGACCCCGCGGCGTCTTGATGCCGGAGGTGAGGGGGCGCGAGGCAGAAGGTAAGGAAGCAGGGGGGGGGGTGCAAGTTAAAAACTTTGCGCACCCCTGCCCTAACATATACATCCTGTCACTCTGTTTTCAAGTGATATCCTGTCACTCTGTTTCATGTCACCCCTGGAGTTTAAGCTGCCCACTGAAGTTTCAAGCTGCCCATAAAAAACACTTATAAGGAAACAATTTAACCTACTGTGTGCTGAATATATATATATATATTGCTATTTGCAATACGGTGGAGGTTTCTTGTTGCCTTTTTCACCCACCATAACTTAAAACGTGATGGTAAACCCTACAGTCTTGAAAATGCAAAGCCAGCAGTACAACCAACTTCACAATGATGATACCCATTAAGGTTGAAACATGTCTGTGAATGGTTTATCTAGCTTTGCATCTGATTCCCATGCTGTGCTTTTAAAGCTGCGTTAACAGCAAGCATTAGCTTATATGGGCTCCATGTAACAATGGTTTTTCAGACAAAAGGGGACACATTGTGTGCTCATTTGCATGTCATTTCCCAGAATCCCTTGCTGCAGTGGAAGTGCTGTGCGCTGGGTGATAATGGTGAAGGGCAGGGTTGCAGACCTGCCTAAGATATGTGAAATTGCTCACAAGTGATCTTTTTATTTGATATATATATCTATATATATATATATATAGCTATCCTACTTAATACATAAAATATATAGATATATATTATTTTATATCACACTTTTACCACACATGTACGGTAAGTGAGAATCGGGGGGCTGTTGTGGGCTCCTAATATATTGATTTTTTGTTACTAAGAAAAGGTTGCGCTTGTCCTTTTTGTCCCATGTTGAGTATCCTTATTGGGGCCCTGAAGAGCGGAGGAATCCCGCCTTATGACGGAGCTGCATCCTGCTCTAGTGATTTTAAGACTTTACTAGTTTTTTTTTTCTTTAAACCTAATCCATTAGCATTAAGTTGAGCACAGGTATTTGTCTGCTTATGATTTTACAGTTATTGGCATTGTTGCTGACATTTCTATTTATTTCTATTCCTTAGGGGCCTCTTGTTGAATACGACCACAGGCTGCAGAATGCAGCCAATTGTTATAAAACTGTTGTTTATGTTCATCTAAACCCAAAATGTGTGACATTATGAGAGCGAAGTTGGATTAATGTTTCTTTGCAATCGGAGTGTACTCCAGATTTCCTTTCCTGCTTGTGGCTATACTGTGTTTTTTTAATCTGAAATAACAAGTGCTACCCAGACTAAGGCAGTGATTATACTTAAAAAAACGGGTGACGCCGTGCGACGCAAAAACAAACTGCAGAAATCCTATGTAGATGAACATACCGTCAGCAACGTGCGCGCTGCCTGGAGCTGCAAGGCGGCAGACTGCAGAGGAGACAGAGGATTTTGTTTTGGGCAGGCGACGGCTGCGTCACGTGAGCGGTTCAGCCAATGAGGGTGAACCGCTCACGGCCACACCTCCCTTTCTCCTCTCCTATCTCTTCTGCATGATCAGATGCCGCTCGGCGGCAGCGTGTGGGTGACGTCACTAGATCGCGCATCCGCCTGCCGGCATCTGGTATAATCAAGGCCTAAGGGGCTTATTCTACTGTATCAACGCTGCTTTGTGCCGCAATTCACCATTTACTTCAATAAGTAATTTCGTAAGAAAACAGCCCGATCTGAAACTTCTGCAGATACAGAATAAGACCCTAACTTTGTTATCTCTTCATCAAATAATAAACCTGACCTCCTAAGCCTATTTTCACTTCAAGTTTTGGTCTTTTTAGAAGTTATTCATGTTTAACCTCTTTTATGTGCACATTAGCATAATCAACCTAATGCATTGTTAACATGTTAATCTTGATTACATATTGTTTAATGTACATAATGTCTTAAACCTACAAAGTTGAAGATCATTCCACAGTCTATAGGCATTTTTTACTTTGTACTATCTGAATCCCTGGCCTTATTACGTAAAAAAATAATATATATATATATGGTATACCCGTGTGCTCATTTTATGGATACTTTTTCGTTGTGCTATATTAATATTATCCTTTGCACACCCCTGTCTATTGATTATAAATCATATATTTATGACAGTTTTTGGGTAACCTTCACATTTGGCGTGCATGCGGTATACTTTGTGTCTTCTCTCATATATAGATATAGATCTATAACATACATACATATACACACAATGTTTTGACGGTCTTTACCTTTTAATCTGTATTGCTCCTACTTTCACTCCATTCCGAGACCCTCTGCATTTCTACTCTGCAAATTATACAATGGCCTTCACATTTTGGATGACAGTCAGGATCAACTATGGAAACGAAGTACACTGCTTAATCATTCATCACCATCGCCTTTACCTTCCTTACGATCCAGAGGGACCTACTGACCTATCACACATCAGCTTTGATTCTACGTCTCATTCAGCTGCCGTTAACTGTGGGAAAAGAGCCTTCACAAAAAGTCAGTCTAAAGAAAAAAAAAATGCTTATCACACAAACCTTTCGTCATTGACAAAAAAAGAAGGCATAAATAAATATTTGTTTTTCCATTGTTAATTTGTATAGTATTACAATACCCGAAACAAAATCTATTTTTTTTTTTTTACAAAATCTGTTTGCGACCTGTGTAAACTAATTTATAAATATTGCTGAAAGGGGCACCAATATTGTGTACTAAATACAACTAGATGGGCTGTAACAAAAAAAAAGGAACCTGAATAAAAAGTGTATTTTTCTAACTTATTCCTAATGAGGATAAGAGCTAGTGGAAAAAGGGCCCATCCCAGGCAAAGGGCTGGAGAAGGCAGAGCGGAAGGAAGTGATCACCTCAAAGTTATAGGGGAATAGAACAGGACAGCAAAAGGTTTAAATATCCTGTGGCAGATGGAGACTGTTAGGATTGAAGCAGGGGGTCTCCGGAGCTGAACCCCATTAATTTCAGCTCCAGGGACCCCCTGCTTCCCAAGAGACTTACCTCCATAGGAGGTGCCAGTATATGGCAAGTTTAAAGGTCACACAGCCCAGAAGGAAGTAGCAAGGGATGACGTCACAGCTTCCTATTGGCCCGAGTGACATTTAAGCCAGCATTTTGTTAGAGATACACAGCCCAGCCGGAGCTGCTACCAGCACCCCATACGGCGGTACGTACCTCGGAAAGTAGGGGGTCTCCCGGAGTTGACATTAACGGGGTTTAGGTCAGGAGACCCCCTGCTTCAATCCAATAACAAACGAAAGAAATGCAATCTGGATGCTGCTTTAGATTGTCAGAGCATTAAGACTAGTTCAGGTTTTCTGAAGGAAATTAATTTTAGCAATGCTGCCATAGTATTGCATGGTAATCATGCACTTTACAGCTATATTGTATAACTTTCCATATGTGCATGGAGTTATCACATACATCCCACCGTAGATGTGTTAATAGCCAGACAGTATTATATTTGCAATGTTCTGTTAATTTAGCAGCATGCCCCAAAAATAACATTTTTATTGTGAAAAATATATACTTAAAGCTGCAGTTCAAGCTGCCGTTAAAAAAAAAAAAAAGCATTCATGAGGGCCCTGGGTTTGACGCACAAACCACCTGAGGAGGCCCAATTAAACCGAAATAACCACGAACAGAAGCGGAGCAAAGTAGGCCCTTCTGGAGACCGCCAAAGACCGGTTGTGCCTTTGGAGGGATCGGCTGAGGTCTAGAAGTTTATCCTTTGGTCTGGATTCCCACTCAGTGTTTCCCTCCAACGTCCCAAAAGAGAACAAGGCCATATAAAAGTCCCCTGACAGAAGACTCCAGTTGATTCAGATACATCTGAAGGGTGACGTCGTTGGATCATGGTCGGGACCTGGAGGGGCCTCATTGCTTATGAGCAGGCCACTTGAGGCTGCCTCCCATCACAAAGCTCCTCCCCCACTGCCCTTCTCCCTTTTCGGCTCCCTCCTCTCGCACAGGGGGGGGGGGGGGGAGGGGAGGGACTATCCATTCATAGAAATATATATATAAAAAATAAGAAAAAAAGAGGGTTGTGTGCCAGGATAGAGCCGGGGAGCTTGTCCCCCCGAGGGTCCCTTTCTGAGTTTTTTTTTTGGGGGGGGGGGAGAGATCTGATCATTGATTACCTCCCTCAGAACAAAGTTGAGTTTTGTATTGTTGTTATTCATAGTGGTTATAAATAAGGAAAAGATGTTAAAAGAAAAGATCAAAAAAAAGAAGAAAAAATATATATATAAAATAACTTATTGTTAAAATATTTGGTTATAAGCTGATGTATTACTTGTTTTGCATTAATTCTGTAGTTCTCTGCCATGGCCGGGTTGTTCCCACCCTCCCTGGTATCCGGCCGTGCTCCCCCGAGAGGTTGATGCACCTAGGTGTATGCTCCTCTACTTATTCCTTGGTATTCCATTCATCCATTTTATCCAAGGGCACTCGAGCTACAGGACATAACTGTCCCTAAAAGCTCTACATTTCCCCCCCCTTTTTTTTTCCCTCTCCACACCCGCTTTCCATAGAATAGGGTACTACCCTATCACATTCAGAACATTCAGAACAGAGTGCTTCCCACCTCGCTAATCATCCAATTTACTACTGTACTAACCCCACTGAGAGGCAAGATAAATTTGCTCTATCCATATAAATGGCAATAGTAATTATATCACATAATGTCAAGGGTCTTAACGAACCCTGTAAGAGGAAAATGGCCATGACAGAATATAAGAGATATAAGAGCGATGTAATCCTCCTACAGGAGACGCACTTTAAGAAGAACAATATCCCTTCATTCATTGATAAACAATACAAACAGGTTTTTCATTCGACTGCGCCAGCAAAAAAAAGAGGAGTTACGATTCTATTTAATAACAAAATTCCTTTTAAAGTTACCCAAACTAAATCAGATGGAGATGGAAGACATCTAATCCTAGCAGGATCTCTATACGGTCAAGACCTGACCTTCGCCAATGTTTATGCCCCTAATGAAACCAGTGCCAAATTCTTCACTAAATTCTTCTGTACCCTAAAAAAAGTAGCTAGGGGTAGGATTGTAATTGGAGGTGATTTTAACTTAGCCATGGACCCGAACACTGATAGGACTGGGCCTGTAACCATTCGTAGAAAGGTAGATCGTATGGCCCTGATCAAAGGTCTGGAGGAACTCCATTTGGCAGATGGATGGAGAGAACTTAACCCAACAAACAGGGAATTTACTTTCTACTCTCCTCCTCATGGTTCACATTCCTGTATAGACTATATTTGTATTTCCTCTAGAGCAATACCATACTGTGCATATTCAAGAATACGTGCTGTGGCCTGGTCGGATCATGCCCAGGTGGAGATGAGATGCTCACATCTTAACATGCCCCCACAATCAGCCCAATGGAAAATAAATGAGTCCTTACTCAAAATACCTGAGATTAAAAAAATATTGGATGAAGAACTAGAGTTCTTTTTCAAAACCAATACAGGCTCTGTAACATCCCCCTTTGATCTCTGGGAGGCCCATAAGGCCACCCTTAGAGGAAAGCTAATCAGTATTGCTGGAAATAGAAAGAAAGAAAGAAAGAAAGAAAGAAAGAAAGAGAAGCCAATATAAAGAGGGCCCAAACAAAAGTGGAAGAAATGACAAAATTACACCAAAGAGGGGATCAACATGTGGATCTAATTAAAGTAAATGAAGCCAACACTGAATTGAATCTCCTTCTCATGGTTAAGGCAGAACAATCCCTCACCTTTACTAAGGCTAAATTTTTTGAAAAATCAAATAAACCTGATAAAATGCTGGCCGCTAGACTTAGATCCGCTCCAACAAACCGTAATATCCACGCGATCAGACAGAAATCAGGTAATCTCTCAACTAATCCGACCCTTATAATTAAGGAATTCCAGGCCTTCTATACCAAATTATATGACGGTAATAAGACTAAACAAAGCAAACAGTTGACATCCCAAATGAAAAACTTCCTAGATTCAGCTAATTATAATTACTCCAGACGATAAAGACAAATTAGCCCAAAATTTCACACTCAAAGAAGGTCTCAAGGTTATTAAAGATCTCAAATCGGAAAAGGCGCTGGGGCCCGATGGCTTCTCGAACCTATACTATAAAAAATTCTCTCATATCCTCAACCCAGTACTATTAAATATGTTCAACTCTATACTAATAGACTCCCAATTTCCCAACAGTATGCTCCAGGCATCCATAACACTAATCCATAGAGATGGAAAAGACCCTACAGACTGTAAGAACTACAGACCAATTTCTTTAATAAACTCTGACTTAAAAATATTCTCCAAAATATTAGCTAATAGATTAAATAAAGTCCTCCCATCACTGGTTCATCCAGATCAGGTGGGTTTTTATCCCTGGAAGACAAGCTGCGGACAATACCAGATGCATTATTGAGTTGATGACATTAGCTACCAAAAATAAAATACCATCGATGGTCCTGAGCCTTGACGCCGAAAAGGCGTTTGACCGAATTGACTAGAAATACATGTCAAAGACATTGCAGACATTTGGAGTGGTAGGCCCTTTCCTTAGAGCCATCGAGTATTTGTACACTACACCATCGGCAAAAGTATAGTCCCAAGGTTTCTCCTCTCAGACTTTTCCTATAAAGAATGGAACCAGGCAGGGATGTCCCTTATCTCCGCTGCTATTCACCTTCTGTATGGAGCCTCTAGCTGCAAACATAAGAAACAGCCCCAATGTAGCAGGAGTTCAGGTAAGGAGCCAGATATACAAAATCGCACTTTATGCAGGTGATGTGATCCTTACAATAACCAAAACTCAAACTTCGCTTCCAAATTTATACTCCACTCCTTTCAGTCTTGTTTTAAGGATATCTCAGGTTTCACAATTAATAGTAACAAGTCTGAGGCACTAAATATAAATCTGCCTAAAGATCAAATTAAATTGATTGCTTTAAACTTTGATTTTAAGTGGCAACCGAAGGCGATCAAATACCTAGGAATATTTATCACAAAAGACTATAGTACTCTCTATAGGGAGAATTACCAAAGGTCCTGAGAGCTCTTAAATCTGATATTGGGTCGTGATCCGGCCACGCTATATCATGGACAGGCAGAATACATAGTATAAAAATTAACATATTGCCCCATCTCCTGTATCTTTTCCAAACTCTACCCATCCCATTGGTATTAGAGGAATTTAAGACTCTACAGTCTATTATAAACAAATGTATCTGGAAAAATAAAACACCAAGAATTAGGAAGAAAATTTTAAATATACCAAACAAGACAGGAGGGCTGGGTCTACCATGCTTATGTCCTATTACAAGGCAGCCCAGACAAGCCAACTAATACTATGGCACTCTAATCCAGTCCACAGACGCTGGGTATCTTTGGAAACGGATTTAGTTGCCCCAGTTGAATTAAGTAATCTTCTTTGGTCCCCAGTGAGAAAGAGACCCGAAATATTCAAATCCAGCCAAATTATAGCCCACTCACTCAAATTATGGGACTCCGTTGCGATTCGACACCTCCTTACAACACGTAATACACTTATGACTCCACTATATGACAACCAAGAATTTGGTCCAGGAATGGGCCGTAATAGGTTTATAGACTGGAAAACAGCAGGTGTCACAAGATTAAAAGATGTAGGCTCAGAGGGATTTCCCAGACCCTTCGAATATTTCCACAAAGAAAAGGCTATCCCAAACAATCAGTTCCTCCAATACCTTCAATTGGAGGCATTTTATAACAAAATCCGACCCCCCGAATTGCTAACTAGATTTGAGTCACTTTGTCTAGCAGATAGTAACACATCTGGACTGATATCTAACCTGTATGGGTACTTTGTTAGCCCTCCTCCTCATATGAATCAAAAATTGAAATATATGATACAAATGGGAGGATGATCTGGGGGAAGAACTAGACATGGAAGACTGGAATGATATTTTTCAGACGGTTGCTACATCCTCAATGTGTATCACAATCAGAGAAAATGCCTATAAGGTTATGATGAGGTGGTACTTAACCCCCACGAGACTAGCTAAATTCATCCCAGAGTACCCAACAATATGTCCGAAGGGAAGTGGAGTACAAGCCACATTTATACCTATGTGGTGGGGGTGCCCATTCATATCAGCTTATTGGCTGGAAATCAAAATGTGGTCACAAAGGTTTTTCGATTTGGACCTACCAATGGATCCCTGGTTATTTCTATTAAACAAACCATATTACCTCCTCACGAGACATGAAAATAAATTACTGTGCCACATATCTTCAGCCGCAAGACGTGAACTAGCGGCAGTATGGAAACAAACAACTCTTCCCTCAATCCCTAAAGTTAAAAATAAAGTCTGGCAGATTTGCTGCATGGAAAAATTGGTTAGTCTTAATAACGACCTTGGATTTTGGGTGCTGGTCAACCAGAAATGAATACCCACTTAATTTTGTTGTAAAAAATTATATTTATATTAACTGTGATTGAATATTATAAGATGATTTGTTAGGTAAAATTCTAAATGAATGTGTTTTCTCCCGTCTCTATTTTTTGTACCTTCCCCCCCCCCCCATATTTTATTTTCTCCATTTCCCCCTCTCCCTAAAATTTTTAATAAAAATTAAGTTTAAAAAAAACCAAAAACCTTCAATATGTGCATCAATACAATCTGCTACAAGTATTTTCTCATAGCACAGAACTGATTTATATATATATAAAAAAATACACATGTAGGATATTGCTTGAACTGCTGCTTTAAATGGTTGTCTTTGTGTGAAAAATGGGAGAGCTATAAAATATCTAATAATTGTGTGCACAATATTTAAAAAAAAAGTTATAATTGTTTCCATGTTGCATCACTGTGTCTGCTCATTGAGGTTTTATTTTCGTTTTATTGGAATAATTGAAGAAATTGTAAGTAAATTTAATTCCCTCTGGGAAATGGTCAAGCTGCAGCTAACAAAACGTGTAACAAAAATACAGGGCGCCACTGAAAAGTTCAAGTAGGTACTTTGGTGCAATGTACAGAATGTGTCAACGAATAAAGAATAGAACTCATCATAAATGTGCAGCAAATTTAGGAAAGAATTGGATACGCAAGTTTCTTTTCATCACAAAAAAAATCTCTTTCCAAAGTACAAAGGACAAACAAGCAATTCAATTTTGCACTATAGCAGGCACTTCTATATGATTTCAAGTTTCAACCAAAATATTTCAAATATGCAGCTGAACAGATGGCTTCAATCATGCAGGGCCATGTATCTTTAATGGGAAGTTTGTGCAATTCTGGGATAAAACCATCACCACATGTACATATAGAAAATAATCAACATTGAAAAAAGCATCAAGGGAACTACTTGCCCAAGCATTTGATCACATTTGCACACAAAAAAAAATCCATTAGATACATAACCCCTACAGCATTCAACATTAGGTTACCAGACTCCAGTTAAGTGCGCAAACCATTTTTGTGCAAGTAAATGCATGTGCGTTAACTCCAATTAGCTATTCAAACACATTAAAAACACCCTTAATAGCCCATCAGGCCAAAATAACTATGCTGTTTGCATTTATGCATTTACAAGCAATTTGCATGTTAGGAATATCACAGCCACGGGTAGGTTCTTTTTAACATGTCACTATATTAATTTCCCTGTATGTAAACATCGTAAGCCCCTGCATACTGAACATATTTTAACGTGTTGTGCTAGCTATATTGATGCCTTATAAATTATAATATTAATACAGTTATGCATTCTAATTTTCTGGGCTGTTAAGTGTGCACACACACACACACACACACACACACACACACACACACACACACACACACACACACACACACACACACACACACACACACACACACACACACACACACACACACACACACACACAAATATCTGTGTGTGTTAACTAAAACCTATTTGAAAATCCAGGCCAGTAAATTACGTTTTCAGGAAAAGTCTGCAACACAAGTGATTTTTCTGTTTTCTCTTTTAACTCAATATTTAAAGAAGCTAAATCGTTCTTAAAATGCTTGTTTTTTGTAAATTCAGATCTTTAAATGGAGAAGCTTCTCAAACCGCACATGAACCTTCAGTACATTGTACTACCGCAGTCCTTGACTGCCGTTGATGCAAGTCAGTGACTGCAGTGATCCTTTTTGTTGCTGCAGTGTCTACAAAACCTTGAGGGCAACAGAAAAAAATGACCCCTTTTTTGATCCATGGTTTCACATACAACACCACCAGGGTTTTTTTTTATCAAGAAGTGTAATGTTCTGATAAGAAATCAACAGCTTTCCACAATAGCATTATTTACAGAAATATACCTAGTCAGTCAGCTCCCAACAACTACCTTGTCAAGTAAAAAAAAGTTATTCTTAAAAATAAGCAGAGTTTAAATGAGCAAGCCAAGTATTTTTTTTTTTTAACATAGGTTTGAGGCAGGGGGTCCCTGGAGTTGAACCCCTTCATTTTAACTACGGGGGCCCCTGCTTTCTAAGATACTTATCTCCATAGGGGGTCCTGGTATCTGGGCAAAGTTTAAAGCTCCCATGTCACGTGGGCAAATAGGAATGCATATCGGCTGACATCTCAGCATCTTATTGGCTCGCAAGGAACGGGAGCTTTGAAAATCCGCCAATGCATGACCCAGCTAGTAAGCCAGAGTGGAGGTAAGAATCTCGCGAAGCAGGGGCTCCCAGGAGCTGTAATGAGTGGGTTCCAGCTCTGGAGACCTGCTTCAATCCAATGGGAAAAAAATGGTTGCTTGGATTGCAGCTTTAATTTGCAGAGGCATGTACAAATTAGTCAACTTCACATAAAGTTTGTACCAGTCAGAGATGACTTCTGTCAAGTTTTCCAATTTATTTGCAGCTAACACAGGTTCAGAGCTGACAGGGTAATTAATGCCACCAGATGAAATTTGCACAATTCAACATCTTTTAATGAATAGGAAGATATGCGTCAAATCCTACAGTGTTCTAGTGAACGGTTTCATAATGTTCCAGTGAAAAATACACAACGGTCATGTGCTAAATACTTCTACTATCATCTCAACTCTGCATTTTTTTTTAAATACCTGTAAATGTCTTCAAAAACAAAAGATTTTTAATCAATTAAATAATCATTTCTGTGAAGAAGTTACTTAATCAAGAATAGGCCCAACCACACTGTCTATGAAAGCTTTAATTAATAAAAGAAAAATGAAAATGGTTGGTTACAGAAATGTGTGTTTCTTAGTTTCTAACATCTCCTGTAAATGACGGGGATGCAAGATAAGAAAAATAGATTAGAGAAGACCGATGCAACAAGGAGGAAACAATTTAGAACGTTTTAAAGGCCAAAACTACATATGTCTGACTCTTGTATCTGAGACCAGTATCTGTACGAAAGTGTCAAAGGTCAGCTTGATAGTAGCACACGGTGCTCTGGAAGTCTGTGTCCTTTGGTATCCCTTGAGGAACAGTGGAGAGGAGAGCAACCCCTGTTCGCCTTTTGGTGTCATTCGGCCCTGGCGTTTGTAGTTATAAAGTGATGGGCGCCCCCTTTCCTGCCTCCTCTCAGTGGAGACTAAAATAGTTCACACTGCAGAAGAGGGCAATCTGGGCGCGTTATCTTCCTATGCTGGTAAACTGAGCTTCTTCCCCTTTAGAACTGCAGGCAGAATGAAGGAGAAACAGTTTTTAAACATCACAAATGGTCAGCTAATAAAGTCATTTAAGCTAAGTTAGTGTCAAGATCACAACCTTTACTTTGAAAGCACAAATGTATAATGGACCACTGTTATCACATATTCGCACACTGCAGCACTGAGTCTGTACGTTCCAACATTTAACTACTGCACAGACATTTTGGAAATGGGTATCAGCCCCAAGTCAATACATTACAGACAGCACCTTCTGTGGTAAATGTAAGCAAGGTACCACTTATTGGCAACAATTGATTTTGCTTTCTAATAATTGGGAGGAAAAAAAGGGTGGAAAAAAGGATGGGCAATGAAATGTGCAGTTTTACTTAAACAGTTTACCTGAGTTGTACCCAAAAGTAGCTTCACAATGAAAGACCGGTATCAACCCTCAAACTAATGAGACCCAAAAGGTCAAAGCAGCCGTCTGCAAGTTGGTTTGCTGTCCACAAGCTGCTTTGACCCAAGCATTGCTGTAAAATCTGTATTATCCAGCAGGCAAAAGCTTAAAGGTATAAGAAGCAAAATGTGATGCACTATGCATATCTTTACCCAGAATCCCTGGCTGCAGTGGAAGCAATATCTGCAATGTGATTATGAGGTAAAGCAAGTTTGGGGACCTGGCTGAGACGTGAATGTGCTCATAAGTGTTCTTTATCATTGCTGTAAACTGCATTGCCTCTTCTTTTTTTGTAATCCAAATTATTACTCTTGAAATATTGCTATCTATCCAATAAAGAATATCATTTGTGAGCACATTCACATGTCTTAGACCTTTCAACCATTATTACCTAGCACACAGTGTTTCCACTGCAGCAAGGGATTCTGGGAAATGACATGCAAATGAGCACAGGTGTCACCTTTTGCCTGGAATATCCACTCACATGGAGCCCATTTAATCTGATGTATTGCCGTTCACACAGCTTTTAAGCACAGCCTGGGACTAGCAAAGCAAGTACAGACCACTCACAGACATGATTCAACCTTGATGGGTATCAGTGTGAGGTTGGTCTATACTTGCTTTGAATGAAACCTACCCAGCCTAGAAATATTTCAAAGCAAGTATAGACCAACCTCACACTGATGAGACCCAACAAAGGTTTTTGTTGTTTCATCCTAGGTCCCTTGCGGAGATATATGTGCATCTGGATGCACCTACTGTATGTCGCATAACGAGCGTTTTTCGCATGAGGTTATCCGGTTTTTAACATGTTCATTAGGTTGAACTAGTTTTTATTATATTTTTGTCCCTAGGGATTATGTATGTAAACTACTACCTTGGTGGCCTGTCTGGGCTGTGTGTTGTACCCTGAGTGATTTGTTGGGTCTGATATTGGAGATATTAAAAACGGGGGTGAATGGATTTCATTTTTTCCTCTGTTTTACAGGTTATATATGGGCATCAGGGGTCGTCCAATATCATCTTGGATCTATATTGGGGCGAATACATTATCATGATGACTGTCTACTTAGGGATACTTGATGTTAGCTATGTTAGAAAGCTCTTATACTATGTGCACCATTATGTCTTCAGCATTACTAAGTAAGGATGGGATTGTTATTTCCTGGGTGTGGGCAGTGGGTTGGGACATAGCAATATTGCCAAATAGCTTTATATGTCTCCATTGCTGCATTTGTTAATGGCATAGCGCAGGGCATCCCCAGCTTTTACATGTATGGATTTCATACACCTGATCCCATTGCCGGTTGACTGATAGATACTGATGCGCACATGCGCATTCGCACAAAGTTTGTACCTGGACACTGCGGGACTTTACATTGCCGGTTAATGCATAGAGTAGGTAAATCCCCTCAGAAATTAAGCGGCACGGGTACACATCACACACTAGACTCAGTACACTGGGCAATCATCACTGGAAGACGCGTGAGTGCGCATATGCGCACATGGATGTAAACAAATACAATGCAACAGTGTACTATGAGTCTGATCGTGGGATACATCTTTATATTGCTGATCATGCAATGAGCATTTCTTCCCCTCCTGTATGTGCATGAACTGAGGGGAGTATGTGTATGTACCATATGTGTATAAGACTTGCCTCCTGTGTTTATTAAGGGAACTGCGTTTTTTGTTTTTTTTTCTCACTTAAAGGGGCACACACTTTTTGTTCCTGATGAGCCACCATAGGAGTAGTAGTAAGGGTTTGGCACCAAATTTGTTAATTGACATCACTATATGTATTAGCAGTGTATTACTTGCTGAGTGAGGGAGCTTGAGAAAGGACTGGGAGGTCCGAAACGTCGCTTCTTTTTTCCTGCTGTTACCCCCTTGACGTTTTGTCAATTTGATGTAGCATTGGGCACCCCTGTCTTCTGTTGTATACATTTGCCACGCTCAGTAGCACTCATTTTGGCATAAATATATATTCATGATGTGGTGGATGTAGGAGTTTGAGCTATCTGGGAATATGTGTGTTAATCAATTTCTGACTAGTAACAGTCAAATGGAGGTTGGTGGCACCTCCCCCCTCCCCACGTTTTTAACTTGGGAGGTTCTTGCAATTTGCTGAATGGACAAGACTCACTGCAGTTGCTTCCCCTCATACAGAGGTAACAGGAAGGGTTCAAAGTTTTAGTGTTAGGACCTGCATTTTTGGTTTACCTTGACGTTTGGTATGCAGGCTTACGACGCTTTGGCCAAAGGGTTTAACTAAAAAACCAAGTAATTACTATTTTTAGTCAAGTATTTAAACTTTATACTCATTACCATATGTTTTGTCAATTTGATGTAGCATTGGGCACCCCTGTCTTCTGTTGTTACCCCTGATGCTTGTGTTTCTCCATTAAATTGTTTTTGCATTTGAATTGGTGAGTGCTGCAGATTTTGTACATAAAAAATATTATATATATATACAGTGTTCGACAAACCTATACATTTGCTCGCCCCGGGCGAGTGGATTTAACCCTCGGGCGAGTAAATATTGGCCCAAGCAGCACATGTGTGGTACTAGGTGGCGAGTAGATTTTTTTGTGTGGCGAGTAGATTTTTTGGTGATTTGTCAACCACTGTATATATATATATATATATATATATATATACACACACACACACACACACACACACACACACACACACACACACACACACACACACACACACACACACACACACACACACAGTGTTCGACAAACCTATACATTTGCACACAACATCGTGGCGAGCTCCTATTGGCCCAAGCAGCACACGTGTGGTACAAGGTGGCGAGTAGATTTTTTTGTTCGGCGAGTAGATTTTTTAGTGATTTGTCGACCACTGTATATACATATATATATATTATATACATATATATACACACATATATATACACACACACACATATATATATATATATATATATATACAGTGCTCGACAAACCCGGTCGCCCACTCGCCAGGCGCGAACGGAAATTGGCCGGTGGCCAGCTACTTTTTTCCCCTGCTCTGCGCAATTTTTTTTTTTTTAAATAAATAAATAAAAATATCCTCCTGGCTGATTGGCCAATTGGTCGTGACGCAAAATGGAGCCCTTCTCTGCAGGGGTAAGTAATGGCTGCTCCCTGTCTCCTGCCCGCGCTTCCCCCCTCATCCCCTCCAGTCTCCGCTACTGTCGGGCAGGAGATGACAGCAGGGGATTTCCCCCCCTGTCCCACGGTTCCGCTCCTGTCCCTGTGGCTGCACGCGTGGGGCAGGAGATGACAGCGGGCGATGTCTCCCCCCCCTCCCTCCCCTGTCCCGCTTGCTCTCCGGTTCCGCTCCTGTCCCTGTGGCTGCACACGTGGGGCAGGAGATGACAGTGGGCGATGTCTCCCCCCCCCTCCCTCCCCTGTCCCGCTTGCCCTCCGGTTCCGCTGCTGTCCCTGTGGCTGCACACGTGGGGCAGGAGATGACAGCGGGCGATGTTCCCCCCTCCCGTCCCGGTTGCCCCACGATCCCGGCTTTCCCCCAGTGCCCGTGGCTGCTCCCGATGCCAGCAGGGGTGTTCCCCTCGGTCCCCGTGGCTGTCTCCGCTTCCCCCTCCCACAAATGTAAAAATAAATAAATAACAAAAAAATATCCTCCTGGCTGATTGGCCAATTGGCCGTGACGTGGAATGGAGCCCTTCTCTGCAGGGGTAAGTAATGGCTGCTCCTCGCGCGCTCGGTCCCTGTCTCCTGCTCGCGCTTCCCCCCTCATCCCCTCAGTCTCCGCTCCTGTCCCTGTGGCTGCTCGCGCGGGGCAGGATATGACAGCGGGGGATTTCCACCCCGTCCCGCGTGTGCTCCGGTCCCGCTCCTGTCCCCGTGGCTGCACGCCCGGGGCAGGAGATGATAGCGGGGAATGTCCCCCCCCCGAACCCGCTTCCCCTCTGGTCTCTGCTCCTGTCCCCGTGGCTGCTCGCGCGGGCAGGCGATGACAGCAGGGGATTTCCCCTCCTCCGGTTCCGCTCCTGTGGCTGCACGCGCGGGGCAGGGGTGTTCCCCTCGGTCCCCGTGGCTGTCTCCACTCCCCCCCGACCCCCCCCCCCCCAACGAGAGAGAGTGTGAGTATGTGTGTGTGTATGTGTGTGTGTATGTGTGTGTGTGTGTGTATGAGAGAGAGAGTGGTGTGTGTGTGTGTGTATGTGTGTGTGTGTGTATGTGTGTGTGTGTGTGTGTGTGTGTATATGAGAGAGAGAGAGAAAGAGAGAGAACGTGTAGGACACCAGAGGTACCCCCCCACTCCACCCACCCAGTCATCCCCCCACCCAGTCAGTCAGTCATCCCCCCACCCCACCCAGTCAGTCATCCCCCCACCCCACCCAGTCAGTCATCCCCCCACCCCACCCAGTCAGTCATCCCCCCACCCCACTAGTCAGTCAGTCATCCCCCCATCCCACCCAGTCAGTCAGTCATCCCCCCACCCCACCCAGCCAGTCAGTCAGTCAGTCATCCCCCCACCCCACCCAGTCAGTGAGTCATCCCCCCACCCCACCCAGTCAGTCAGTCATCCCCCCACCCAGTCAGTCATACCCGCACCCAGTCAGTTAGTCAATAGTCAGTCACTCCCCCCCCCACCCAGTCAGTCACTCCCCCCCCCACCCAGTCAGTCACTCCCCCCACCCAGTCAGTCACTCCCCCCCACCCAGTCAGTCAAAAGTCAGTCATCCCACCCCCCTGCCCCCTGCCCAGTCACCCCACCCAGACAGTCAGTAATCCCCACCCAGTCAGACAGTCAGTAATCCCCACCCAGTCACAGTCAGTAATCCCCACCCAGTCAGACACCCCGTCA